>NW_009199836.1:6350-43565 GCF_000690835.1 Fulmarus glacialis | reverse complement strand
AGATCATTGATAAAGATATTGAATGAGCAATTACTTTCACAGGGCATGCACTGATTTCTGGTGGGTGGAGGAGATAGTGTACCCTTCTTCTCATGTGGTGTGGCAAGCCTGTCCTTGAGGATGAGGAAGGGATATGTCCTGAGCTGAAGGGACAGCAAAGGGATGTTTGGCCCTGATGACCAGAAAATGAGAAAACAACATGGCTTCTCATCAGCACTGAGCTCCTCACTCTCATTCCTTTCCTCTGTCAGCCCTTTGCTTACACCAGGTCTGGCCTGGGATATGTGAAGCTTTTGTGTCCTCAGCAGGGATCCATCCCCCTGAGCACAACCGGTCCCCAGAGAGATGGGAGCAGATGGGCACCACAGAGGGACATCTCCATCTCACCCTCGTCTCCTTCCTGCTTGATTCCTCCTCTACAGGAGACCCAAGCAACCTCCAGCACCCCAGGGAAGTCTGGCACCAAAATTTCACTTCCCCAGGCTGGGGTGTCTGTCCCACAGACCCTGTGGGTTTAAATTTCTCCAAAAAGAGTGAATGTTTCCCTTTTCCAGATGTTCTTGGAAAGCAATGTGAGACTGACTTACAAAAGCTCCGTTAAATATTCTTTGTTCATATTCTCCCCTGGGAATATCTGGACTCTTTCTTTCCCCCCTCTTCTCCATTCTCCACCATCGCCTTCTCTTTTCTTCTTCCTGTTCCGCATCTCGGTTTTTAATTGTTACCTGTTTATGAACTTCTCCCTGCAGCAATTATTAACAACAACTGTTCTTAATGGGTAAGATAAGAGAAATTAAAAACCAACAACAGTAATAATAACAATAGCGATAATAATAACAATAATAATAATAGGAAGAAGAAGAGGAAGAAGAAGAAGAAGTAAAAAGGACTCTCCCCATATGCAGATGGCTAACTGGAGCAAGAGGAGAAAAAGGACAGCACACATTTTGAACTGAAAAGCAGTCTCGGGTTCTTGGAAGTCCTGTGCTCAAGTGGGTTTTTGTGACTGGCTCCCAAGACTGCAGCAGGGACTGATCCTGCCATAGCCAGGCCTTCTGTGGCCCAGTCCAGTCCAATGTGTGTCACATCCCTCTCCAGTGCTTGGGCTGCCCAAAATGATAAATGTAATCACAAAAACATCCTTTCTGCTCCAGTAGAGGAGGTCTGAATCCTAGAAACAGGTGTGAAACCAAGTGAAGAGCTTTTCTTTGCCATGCTGTCTGGCCAGACTCCCTTTGACACCTAGAGCTTCACAGAAGATCCTACCCAGACAGAGCAAAGCCTCTGTAGATCTTCCCAAGCACCTGCTGCTTTTCAGGCTGTAAAGGAGGAACTCCAAGGAGGTGCAGCTCAGGTACCATGACGGCCCAACCCAGGTGGACTCCATTTCATGAGAGAGCATGGGCTGATGATATGGTTTCAGGGCTGTACAGGAAAAGCTGGTGATGAGGGAAGCTGCACTGAAGATGCATGTTTTGGCTGGGAAGCAGTTTTGGCTTTATGAGAGCAACTTTGGAGAGGACTGCTCCAAACATGTGCCTGTGCAAATAAAGTGAGGCACTGCTACCTGCCTTTAGTCCCACAGTTCTTCCATGTCCCTGAACCATTCAAGACCAAGTGCAGCAAGGTCAAAACCATGTTGCTGAGCCTCCCGGCCAGGAGCAGGAGCCACTCCCTGGTTTCAGAGAAGCCACAAAAGCATGGTCCTCCCAGCACTGGCCTAAACAGTGGATAGCAGATGAGGCTATGCAGCTTAATGCAGTCACATGTAGCCATGGCTTAGCCACCCCAAGTCCCGGGGCAGAGGTGGTGGTTGATGCTGCTTTCTACCCCTAGAACATCCCAGACCTATCTGAGGCGTCATTTATCACCTCTGGTATTGGACAGCAACACCAGATGATGTTTAGGGACATCCTTTGGTTTTTGTGCCACAGGACGGAGTGAGTAGAAGTGTGGTGGTGGCATTTCTGAGTGATACCTGCAGCCAGTGGTTTGTATGGTGTCTCTTCTACTGCTCCATCTCTCCTCTTACAGCCTCAGAGTCTTCCCCACCGGAGCCAGAAAAGTTGCCTTACAGTTACTAAAACATAGGGGGTTACAAAGGGTTTTCAGTGAGGAAGGATTAAGTTTCTTCTGTGTATTTTAGGCAATACTTTTTCATCCACAAAGCGATAGTCTGCTGAGATCCATTACCGGTCCCTAGCTGTGCTATACTGTACTTGAGGATAGCAAATGGAAAAGTTTACCATATCCACTGCAGAGGAGCAGGGAGGCTGAGTCAGGTGGACAGTCAGTACCCAGATTAACCTCTCAACAACTGCAAAATTCCCTGCAGTATCATTGACGGTGAGAGCAGGCCAGTTTTAGATCTCACTTATCTTCTTTTTTTTTTTCCTTCAGGATTTAGCATTGTACATGCCAAGGCTCATTTGTTCTGGGAGAGGTTTGCTCCCATTTGGTAGAAACAGCTGTTAAACTTGCAGTCAGGTTCCAATCCAGATGCTAAATATTTCCCCCTGCTAATGCCTCTGCTTCCATGAAAACCCTCTCCTCCTTCCCAAGTGCCATGTAGAATGCTCTGAACGAAACAGTGAGCTCCTCTTTGCTCTCCCGTATTTAAGGTTGAATGGGGAAATCTTTAAATTTATCCCCACCACACACTCTGTGACCCTGCTTCTTGAACTAATGATTATTAGTCTGCCAGGAGACAGTGGACTCCTAAGGTCATAATAAGTCTTAAGAGTTTAAGGTTGAGATTTTTAAAACTGTTTAAACAACCTGAAAAATACCACAAAGTGGCCATCTTCACTCTTGTCTATTGGAATTGTTTAAAAATAGGACTGAAAACATTTAAGTCACTTTGGAAAATGTGACTTTGGTAATTTGTAACTTTTGTCTTTTCCACCTCTCATGTAAAAAATGCTATGTCCAACGATCTCAAGGCAGGGTACAGGGTTTGACTGAAGGTAGAAGACCACACTTTATTCCTCTATACATTCCTTATTCTAGTGTCAGCATGACTGCTTATTTCATGAAGGAACAGAGGACTCCCATGAGTATTCACAGGCTAGGGGCCTGCTTCTGCAACCTGGCATGCTAAGTACTGGGCTCATCAGGTGGCCCAAAGGATGGGAGGACATCAACAACAGTCCTCATTGCTGGCCTCTCATCTCTGGGCCTCAGTTACTCTATCTGGAGAAAAAAATTCATGTTGCTTCTGTTTTCAAAGTCCTGTGAGACCTACCATCCCTCTAGAATGGAAAAGGTTTATTTTTCAGCAGTTACATCAAAGGCTGCCCATTGCTTGTATACTGCTTCTTTCAGACCTAATACTGCAGAGGTCAAAGTTGCAGAGTTAATCCCAGGGCTGATTTTCTCCCAAGTTTGCTAAGGTTCAGCATAACCCATGCCACAATTTTTCTGGAGCCTCCAAGGGGTCAATTAACAGCACAGTTTGATTCTTTTTTTAACATTTAAAAAAAACCACTGAAAAATCAATTACAAATATTTTGGCAGTATAATGCAAATCCTTTTGAAGCCCTCAGAATAAGAGCTGTGAGGTCCATAGATCTTACTTGGACTTTCTGCAGAGGTTGGTTTTGGGGGGAACCTTTATACATTTTCTTAGCTGAGAGTTCATCAGAACTGAGTTACCTTAGGATGTTTATCAGCAGGACAGGTTGGATGCTTACATATCTCTGTGAATTAATTTCCTAAACCATCCATCATATTCCTATGACCAATGTTTAAACAACCTTGGGTCTGCCATTGACTGGACTCTAACCCTCACCGTGCTCTGTCTTGCACATTAAGTCATCTCAGATGACTGATTGTCATGGTTTAACCCCAGCCAGCAACTAAGCACCACCCAGCCGCTCGCTCACTCCCCCAGTGGGATCGGGGAGAGAATCGGAAGATGGGTTGAGATAAAGACAGTTTAATAGGGAAAGCAAAAGCCCCACATGCAAGCAAAGAAAACAAGGAATTCATTCACTGCTTCCCACCTGCAGGCAGGTGTTCAGCCATCTCCAGGAAAGCAGGGCTCCATCACGCGTAACGGTGACTTGGGAAGACAAACGCCATCACTCCGAAAGTCCCCCCCTTCCTTCTTCTTCCCCCAGCTTTATATGCTGAGCATGAAGTCATATGGTATGGAATGTCCCTTTGGTCAGTTGGGGTCAGCTGTCCTGGCTATGCTCCCTCCCACCTTCTTGTGCACTTGGCAGAGCATGGGAAGCTGAAAAGTCCCTGACGAGTGTAAACATTATTTAACAACAGCTAAAACATCAGTGTGTTATCAACATTCTTCTTATACTAAATCCAAAACACAGCACTATACCAACTGCTAGGAAGAAAATTAACTCTATCCCAGCCAAAACCAGGACACTCATCTAAAACTTGGGCATCTCCTATGGGTGGGCATTATCTCACTTAACTTTAAGGGTGGGAGTCAGCTTCAGATGCAAAATCCTAAGCTTTGGAGTCTGTGAGGCATGGGTCTCCACATGATCTGGGTGTCCATTCTTTTGCCAAATCCAACAAAAAACAAAACCCACTAAAATGCACTTTATCTCACCCTATAGTAAACTCCAGCATTCTGTGAGCTCTGGGTTTCATTGACTTCAGTGATGAGAGCTTCGTGAATGTACACATGGGCCTGTTTGTATATCTGTCCTTGCCTGCATCATCGCAAATGCCATTGAACGTCTTTGTTTACACAGCTAAATTCCTCTCCCCTCCTTGGGTATTTTTAAGGTACAAGTCTTCACCTGAGCTAGGTGTCCTGGCTTCCTTTGCAGACAATTGAGATTGAGTCAATACCATCAGTGGAGTTTAAGCTGTCATTCAGCCGATGAAAAGTGGATGTCATCTCTGGAAGAGATGAATCACACTAAGTTTCATTGCCACGCTGACTGTCTCTTCTGATAAAGAGAGTTGAGGACGACAAGCTCAGAGACAGATTCTGCATTGTAATCGTTGGAAACCATCCCTAGATAATTGTCTAGACTCCTTCCACAATCACTGATGAGATTGGCACCTATGGGCAGGGAGTCCATGCCTCCGTCTTAGATGCCTCACATCATGACAACACCCATCTTGTTTCTACTGACTGCAGAGGGGACGCAGACACTCTGCTCTTCCACATCTCACATAGACAACCTGTTAATTTGCTGCAAGCCATGGGACACCACCATCACCATGGTCAATTAGAGCTGGTCATCCACAAAAACTGGCCTTCTAAAATGGCTCCTGTAAGTGTGTGGGGAACCTTGGAGATTCCATATGTGGACTGAGAAGTACCTGTCTGTGGAGGCAGATTTCACTTGCTCTGTATAGTTTTGTTCAGACACATTAGAGCCCAACTCTTGCTGCAGTCTGCAGAGATCAATGAAGGTGTTGAGATGGGCATGACACAGATGGATCCTCTGCTATGTATCTCAGCACCCTTTCACTAATAGAACCATCATCCTGCGGGGTGGGAGGTACAGGCTGATTACCAATGACCTTCGACTTCACCACAGGAGAGGAAAATTAAGAAATACATATTGAGGGAAGAACTATTTTGATTCATGCCAGCTGCAGATTGGCCCCACCCCAGTCCTGCACATGCCCGTAGAAGCAGAAGATGAAGCAACTGTTGTGAAAGATTCAGTAAAGGAATATAAATGCGCATTTGTTTATTAAGACTTCCCTTTGGCTTTGCCATGGCATCCCTCTTCAAAAATACTCCTGTTGCTCTCCTCAGAGGGATTTTTTTTTATCCACTTCTCCATCGAAAATTGAGAAATATGTTGTGTGAAATATCAAGACTAATTAGACCAAATGGTGCTCAGATCTGCTGCTGGTTTTCTGGAGGATTGCTGACAGCTTAGGAGACTTTATTTTTCTTTCTTTTTAACTAATTATGAACAATTTTCACACAGTTGAAAATTCCTATGGAGACCTTAATGAATAAGGGATGGCTGTGGGAATGGAGAAAGTGCGAGAGCGTGTGGTTGTGTTGTGTGTGGATGGCTGTGGGTTTGAGAAAGGAGCATGTCTTCATGGTGGGCATGCTTTTGAATGCACAGCACATGTGGGGAGGAAAGCACGCTTGGAAGCGAAGGGCTTGCTGCCCGCAGCTGCAGTGTGGTCATATGGGAGGGGAGGAGTGTCTGCTTTGTAAAGGGTGTGCCTATGTCATATTCGTGGTTTTCTGAAGTGAGTAGTGGTTAGGGCAGTGTTTTTGAGGGTGGGAAGGTTGATGTGTTTCTCTTGCGGTGGGAGCACAAGGAGCTGATGAGCTACGGGTCGGGGTGTGGGCGTCGCTGCAGATGTGGGGGAGAATGAGAGGTTGGGAGGCAAAACTGGCTGGCTGCAGGGAGAAGGGCTGTGGGGTGGCCAAGGCAGTGCAAGCCTGGAGAGCGCAGCCAGAGCTAGTTCACTTGACTGAGAGTGGCAACAAAAAAGCCAGGAGTGGCTGCAGAAGGGACCAAGGCTGAAAACATGGAGAGCATAGCTCCTGGGAGGGCTGCTGAGCTGAGAGAGCACCTCAGTGTGGATGATGAATCCTCCCTTTTTACGGTTTGTGTCTTGTGAGTAAATCTTTATCCCACACTGAATCCATAGAGGTGTCTTAATCCCGTACCGGTGCCCAAAAAAGAGGGCTACTAGACTGAGTGCCCCATAGTGGCCCAGGTATGGAGGGGTGCTTCAAAACACTGCAAGCAAATGCAAAATGCCACTGCAGTGTCCCCTTCCCTTGTGCCAGACCTTGTGGAGAGTAAAACCCCACCATTTCCCTGACCAGAGATGGGTTCGTGGGAATCTGTGGTGTGAGATGTGAAAATCCAAACCTTGTCTCCAGCTCACAGGGGTCCCTCAGCAGCAGGATCTGAGCAGCACCCCTGTCAAGCCTGGACTTCACCACCTCCTACCTCTCACCCAACTTTGGTCCAGTCCTGGACCCTCTTTGCTAGTCTACCAGGCTTTCATCTGAGTGTTTCCTCTCCTTTCCTTTTTTTTTTTGGCTGGTGTTAGTTCCCTGCACACTGAGCTGACAGTTACATTAAGAGACCTGACAATACCGTAGCAGAACTAAAGCAATTATTGTAATGTAGCTTTAACAGGGGCTGTAATGAGAGAGAATTAAAAATGTGCCAGTCTCATCGCAATTTGGTGTTCCCGTGACTTTCCAGGGGTACTGTCAGATGAGGAATCAAGCATCCCCTCTGCTGTTCCCTTCTTTCTCTTGTCACAATAAGGAAGAAGCAGGGGGGAAGGGAAAAATTAACCCAAACCCACCAGGGCTATTGTGGTTCACAATTACTCTGGTACTGAAGGATAGAGAGGTGTTAAACAATCAGGGAATAAAGCTCATCAGTCCCTAATGCATTCACATCAAATCTGCCCAGTAGACCCCACCACCGGTAAGGTGAAATCTAGGATATAAAGAGACCATCGGTGCAGGAAAGTGATATGGGTCTGGGAGATGGCCTCTGAATGCAGCTTGTGAGAAGAGGGGCTACATGACAGGGCAGGCAGCACCATCAGCAGGAGGATAAGGCCAGGAGAGATGTATGAGACCAGACCAGAAGCAACACGCTGCAAGTGAAAACCAGAAACGTTTTCTTCAAGGCTTCAAGATGGGTTAAAAGAGGTGTTAAAAGAGGTGCTTTTGGTTCCTCCAATGCCTCACCAAGCTGCAGTAATGTCACATCTCTTCAGGTCTGAGAGAGGGAGCTGAGGTCCCACAACCCCCATCCCTCAGCATCAGTTTGCTCCTAATTTTTACACTACAGGCTGTTTCTCTTCCCTGCAGCCTCCACTGACCTCCCAGCTTCTGCCCACCATGCTGACATGTGAATCATTCAAGAAAGATCCCACCAGGGTGTCACAACCCTCCCCATGCACACCCATGCCCTTCCCCGCCTGGTACAGCCCAGATGCCTCCATCCATCCACCCCTAAATTAGAGAAACCAGCAGGGCAGAGGGCCCATCTGAAAGTATGTGTCATCAGTGCTTTACCTCCGCTTCTCCCCTCTTCTCCACTTCTTCTCCATTGCGTATGCAAGTGCCCTGACCAGTAGCACTGTCACCTTATATCCTTCTCTAGGTGATGGGCTTTCAGAGGTCCCCAGTAGGTACAGGCAATTCTCTCTTTCACTACCTCAGAGCAGAAGGGTGGTGCAGCATGGCTGGGGAACTCCATGGTTGAACCATGACAACTTGTTGCTTCATCAACTCAGAGTAGGCTGAGAAGTTGCCAACAAGCAACAAGTCCTTGGCCTTGATGCTACTAGACACAGGTGTGCAGGAAACCTTTTTGTCACCAGGTCTCGGTGTATGCCATGCTTCAGCTAGGAGAGCATGGCTATGACACTGCAAATCATCAGGCCTAATGGTTAGAGCAAAACAAAGCTCGTTAGTGAGAGATGAAGTGATGCGACAGATTGCTTCTCTGCTTCTGAAGTCGTTGAGCTAAGCAGCGCTTGTAAAACATGCTATAATTAGACCTTTCTAATCCAGTCAAAATATAAGCCTTGTAAAGGTAGGAAGGGTTCCCCCTTTCACGTGTAAATAGGCTGTTGTGGAGAAGCCAGGTGAGTGTTTCAGCAGCGACCAGACTAGCAGGTGCCACAGCTTTAGCAGATGGAGGGAGGCTCAGTCCCACGTTTGCTTGCAATGCACAGGAAGATTTGTAGACTCAGAAAAGCTGGATTTCAGTCTGGGGACAGATACAAAAGGTCTGTCCAGGATTGCACCCTGGGGCCAGCATGTTTTAGGGTGCCGCTGTATTTTCAGCACAAAGCTTATCCACTTAGAACAAGATGGACTTTCCCATTTCCCTGCCGTGCTGCTGAGGGAAGCTGTAACTCTGTCGGAGGCGAGACCAGGACAGAAAAAAAGGAAACATCTGAAAATGAGAACAGCCTTGCAACTATTTAGACAAGTCAAACTGCTTGAAAACACTGAGTAAAAGCAGGCAGTCAGGAAAGGGATGGCAGGGAAAGCATTATACCATCCACCAGCTCAGAAACGTGTGCTGGAGGCTTGCACCTCCATTAAGAGGCAGAGTCCCCACTGATAAATATCTGCAGGTTGTGGTTTGGTAGTAGACCTCAGCTATTCATGCTAGTGTGACATCTCGTTGACTATAGACCTCTACAGGGCATCCTCTGGGCTTTATAGCAGGACAGCAATTGCCAATCCTATATACTGTTCTTCTTCTGTAAGATATCTTAAAGGGAAAGGAGGCTTAAGAAATTGTTAAACTAAGGAAGAGAGTAGGAAAAGGCCATTACCACGTGGCAAACTCTGATAAGTTATGTGCTACTCAGTGCCACCTTTCTTTAGGATATCACAGGACCAAAATCACAGGAAAAGATGTTCTTTGAAAACAGGCTTTTGTGCTCATCATTAAAAAGGGCTGTGGGAAGTTGTGGCAAAGGGGATGAAACCAAACACAAAATGAAGTGAAAAACAGCCTGGCTTTCAATTATGTTCTCATGAAACCAAGATGAACAGGCATCTGAGCCCAGCAGTTAATGAGAAATATTCTTTCTTCTTTAATTTCTGACTTTGGAACAGTTCGGAGACAACAGCCCCCACAGAGTTCAGACATCTCCTCTGGTACCTGCTTATATTTAGAAAAGCAGTGGATGTCAGACAGCCCACCTGGCCTGGAGGTCAGAGGAGTTGTGAAGCACTTTTCTAAATGTATCACCAAGTGCCATCTGAGATGCCGAGGGGTGTCTGAGGCTGGCAGATATGGCACAGGACCAACAGGAGAGCTGTGCCCTTCTGGGCTGGTAGCAGAGGCCAGGCAGGACACCCTGGGGCATCTCAAACGGCACTCGATGTCTGTGTAGGCAACTGGATCCCACCCACTGCATTACAGCCATGCTAAAGTGCAGTTTGTTGTCCCAGTGGAAGCCTTCATCCATTTTCATCTATTTTCTGCTTTCTTCAGTCCCATCGATACGATAGCTGAACTTGCCTCTACCACAATCTGGGGCATGGAAGGAATGGTGATGTGGAAGAACTTAAGGTCCTGCTGGACACAAGAGTGGACTATGTGCTGACATGGTTGTTCTGTCCTTCATCATTACAACGAAGCGTATTGATTATCATCCCGTGCATAGCCATAAGGCAGAAAAAGCCCATATCTCATTTCCAGACTTGCTGTGCTGGTAGCTGCAGGAGCCTGGATTTCCCATCTTGAGCCCTCGCTGTCCTCATGGAATTGGCTCAAGTGCAGCTGCTTCAGTCTGGGCAGCTGGTTGTGGACCTTGCCTGCCATGCTCAGGTGTTGGCAATGCCTTGTGATCGTGCTAGAGACGTGTGTACGTGTTTGTTTCTAGATCCACTGCTCTTCCCCATCAGATCTGCATGTTTCAGTCCAGATCCTGCCAGTAGCCCCTACAGACATGACTGTTTTCCAGTCACTCCACCCATGCACATGCCCCTTTCTAGATACTGGTGTCATCCGTATAATAAGGCTTCATTCATAGAATAATAAAATAATTTAGATTGAAAGGGACTTCCAGGGGTCATCTGGTCCAACCGCCTACTCAAAAGGGGAGAGGATTTTTCCAGACAAACACATGTTTTTTACACCCTTCTGTGTTCAATTTTAGTGCCATGATTGGTCCAGCAGACTCTTGCTTAGTTGTAGGGTAGAGACTCCTCTGTCCTGCTGGCAGAAATGGGATCAATATTGGGTAGCAGTGCATCCTTATGACACCAGCAGCTATGGGAGGGTCTCCTTAATGAAGTTTTGTAATCTGATTTGTTGCACAATACAACCAAGGTCCTAACCCCACTTCCTCCCAGAAGCCATGAATTACTTGCAGCCCACTCAGTATGATTTTGGCCATCACGAGCAGAAGGCCCCCAACCTTGCACTGACCCAACACTGCAGGGTTTCCGGACGTCTCTGGGCTTGCTGTGCCCTGAGCTGGGTGTCCCTGTGATCACAAGTGTCCCGTGGCCAAGCGCCTCGTGCCCGACCTGCCCGAGCTCAGCGATGGGACACCCCGCACGGCCAAGGGCTGCCGCCCCGGGCAGGCACTGCCCAGCAAACACCAGTCCTTTGTGTGCCTGGGCTGGGCGCTGGACAGCTCTGCCACTGGTGCTGGGGACCAGGGAGAAGGGAGGAGGTGATGGGGAGAGGGGGGATAAAGATACCCCTGGGGGGACCCAAGAGTGAGGAGGAAGAAACCCCACCATGGACATCACAGTCCTGCCAGAGAAGACCTCAGGGTGGTGAAGATTGCAGTGACAGCCCTCAAGTTTCTGCTGTAGGACACTGGTGCCTTCAACTGTAGGGTCTGGAGGGATGCTAGCAGGGTGAGTGTCACACCAGAGAAAAGGGAAGTTATTTTGCATAATGATTTTGCCTTTATTATTAACGATGTTTTTCTGTGCTACTTTGGACTGTGAGTGTTAGTATTAGCGTAACTGGACTAATAATAAATGTTACATTTTGATCCAACTGTTAATACTGTAATTAGGCTAACAATAAGAGGGTTTTTCTTCTGCAGATATAGTGTATCCTTTTTGTTGGTAACAAGATTTTGAGCATCACGAAATGGAGAGGCACTGAACCTGAAGAGCCTCCTCTCTGTGATCAGCCACTTTCTGTTTTTCTAAATGACAGACAAATACAAATCACAGGCCCAGTCTCGTTACCAGTTACTCTTTGCAATCCTCTCCAAAACTGGCATATTATTTTCCAGAAGGCTCAAGCAGAGCTGGGTACAATGTTTGCAGGTTTGTGTCCTTTAAAATAAAGATCCTATGACTGGGGGACAAAAATGCAATGAAAAAGATTGGATCAAGATACTCTGCTCATTAAAGTCAGGAAATAGTACTATCTGAAAAGTCTTAACTCTCAATCCAAAAATAAAATGCGCCTTTTCCTCTCCCTTTTATTTCTTCACAAGCCATTACATCAGGCTTACTGCTGCGGGAGTGATCTTGACAAACCTTAAAAATGCTGCAGATACCCTAACTTTATTGGAATTCCCTGCTACAAAAATATCTTAGCTGAGGACTAAGTGTGCTGGGCTTTGAAACCAGTCAGCTCTGTGCTGTAGCTCTCAAACAGACAGGACAGATTTGCTTTCTTGGTTTTTGAAAACAGAAGCACTTTTTTAAAGAAGAGCATTGCCAGCTGGTTGAGGGGGGTGATCCTTACCCTCTGCCCAGGCCTCGTGAGGCCACATCTGGAGGGCTATCTCCAGTCTGGGCTCCCCAGTACAAGAGAGACATGGACATACTGGACAGAGTCCAGCAAAGAACCACAAAGATGATGAATGAATTGGAGCATCTGGTATATGAGGAGAAGCCGAGAGAGCTGGGACTACAGCCTGGAGAAGTGAAGGCTCATCTTAGGAAGGGGATATTATCAATGTGTATAAATGCCTGATGGAAGGGTAAAAGAAGGCAGAGCCAGGCTTTTCTCAGTGGTGCCTGGTAAACAAACAGGAGGCAATGAGCATGAATTGAAATACAAAAAATTATGTTTAAAATAGTAAAAAAAGATATTTCTTGTGAGGATGGTTGAAGGTTAACTGGAGCAGGTTACTCTGAGAGGCTGTGGAGTTTCCATCTCGGGAGATACTCAAAACCCAACCTGCCAAGGGCCTGATCAACCTGTTCTAGCTGACCCTGCTTTGAGCAGAATGGTTGGACAAGATGATCTCCAGAGGCGTTGCCAACCTCATCTGTTCTGTAGTTCTCCTCCTCCACTGATGCTGGAAGGCTGTGTGTGACCTGAGCTCTGGGGTGGAAGAGGAACGCTCACACTCTACTTAACCTGAAACCCACAGTTACCTGTGCAGACCGTGCAGTTTGTCTGCAAATGTCGGTTTATTCATTTGAGACCATCACCAGGAAAAACACAATCAGGAGCATGTGTTTGGTTTCCCAGCAGCCTTGGAGACAGTGGCACAAAGTCACATTCATAGTATATACCAAGGACTAGACATAAGCATGGAAATCACCCATGTTTGGAGTTAGATTATCAGCTTTGTAATGAGCTTCCAGCATCTCTATATTCATTGGGGAATGGTTGAGTTGAAAACCTGGAGTTATATCCCAAACCATAGCCTAAAGTCTGAATCGTTCATAGAGACAGGTAGGTGACAGCAGGAGAGTAGCCATGCACAGCTAGTAGAAGTTATTAGACCATTGGCATTCTTGTGATATCCAGAAATAAGAGATATCTCACAGAGTCTAATGAGGTAGTATTTGGAAGAAGAAGAGACCTCTCTGTGAGGAAGGTTTGATGTTAGTTCTTTGACACATTTCTGTCTTCCTACCACCTGAGACCCACACAGCCATGTTTCAAACACTTACCCAGCTGGAAATAAGCTGAAAACCAGCAGATCTTTTCCAGTTATAAAAGCACTTTTCTAAATACACCTGGGGTAAGCACCAAAGAGGATGAAGAGGTACTTAAGAAAAATGACAGTGCAACATGAGTAAAAAGGATAAATAGATCAGGAATTGTTTTAGGATCGGAATTAGAAGAAAAACTCCCACCTTTTCCTGTAGATCAGTCTCCCTGTAGGACCAGTACAGACAAGAAATAGAAGTATTAAGATGTCTCCTAATCACTTGATACAATGGAGTGAATGTGACCGGGGAGCGAAGGTCCTGATGACGCAGTACATCCTAGTCCAGATTACAAGGTTCATTTTTGAGAAGAACTGCAGGAATTATCTCATCTCTGCAAGAAAAACTCCAACTCTCCAGTTAACAAAAGCTGTGACTTGGACTCCAAGTACTCCTGAAGCTGTAAACAGATTTGTCCTGGGAGAAGGTCACTTCATCTTGCAGAAGAAAGGCAGAATTGCTTTTGCAGAGGCCATACAGCCAAGTTTTTGCAGACTGTTCCCCCTGCTTATTGTCCTTGTGGCTGTGAAGGCTGATATGGCAGCTCAAACTTCATGTTCTTGAAAATACTTGCCTTTTCCAAAAATCTAGAACATCAGGAATTTAACACTCTCAAGAGCAAATAGATGGAAGGAACCTCCCTTAAGTGCCATCTGCAGCAACACTATAATTTCATAACTCTTCCTGTCATGAAAGAACATCCCTTTTCAAGTCAAAAGAAGCCTGATCTAGGGGAGAAAGAAGGAAATCTGAGCTTGCACCCCTAGTTTCTCTATACTGAATACAAAGAAGAGCTAAATACTGTGAATCCAATTTTAGAGCACTGGTGGGTGCCCTAAATAAGTACAGATATTTATGATGGCATGTAGGAGCATGATGGCTGGCAAGCCACTTGGGTTCCTTCCTTCACACCTCCGGTGACTACTTCATACTACCTGATTTACACACTTGATTCAGGAAGGGGTAATTTTCTCCTTGGAAATTCCTCTCTCTCTTCATTGACAATAAAAAGCCCCTAGAAGACCAATTTAAACCAGATGCCTTTTGTCTGGCTAAAGCTGTAGATTGAATCCAAGCCTACGCAACTCACCCAAGACTATATAGAAGTGCATCTATACTGCATCCCAGCCGGCTGCTCCCATCTCAGACCCCCCAACCACTGGGCTCATCTTCAATAATACCCATAGCTTGTCAGTCACCACAAATCATAGAATCATAGAATCATTAAGGTTGGAAAAGACCTCTAAGATTATCGAGTCCAGCCGTCAACCCAACACCACCATGCCCACTAAACCATGTCCTTAAGCGCCACATCTACACATCTTTTAAATACTTCCAGGGATGGTGACTCAACCACTGCCCTGGGCAGCCTGTTCCAATGTTTAACCACTCTTTCATTACAGACATTTTTCCTAATGTCCAATCTAAACCTCCCTTGGTGCAACTTGAGGCCATTTCCTTTCATTCTATCGCTTGTTACTTGGGAGAAGAGACCAACCCCCATCTCGCTACAACCTCCTGTCAGGTAGTTGTAGAGTGTGATGAGAACACATGAGCTCGTAGCTGCCTCTTGAGGCTAAACGCTGAGATTTTCAGGAATTAGACTTAGCAGTCTTTAGCAGGGAGGTGCCCAAGAAGTCCTGTTGAATAGCACAGTGTGAATCCCTTTATCCTGTAGCTTCCTCCTGTGCCTGGCAGCAGCAATATGGCCGAGCTCATTTTGTCTTCCCCTAGGCATGAAGTTTGGTAATCTGCTAGGAGACTTCGCAGCACCTTTAGCATCCAGCTGGTTCCCATTCAGTCTGAGGGGTACCAGCTACACTGCTGTTACCACCTCACTGATTTACTAGGGCACACAGCTGGCCTCTGAGATAGCTATGGAAATACCAGATCCTAAATAGCTCCTGTTGCAGACAGAAAACCTATGACCCTCCATCACAGGGAGACAAATGCTCATCACCCAATGCACTGCAAGATCATTCAGTCTACTCATCCTGGCTCACTAGAAAATGCACAGCAGTGATACTGCCACAATTGGAGACTGCGGGTCCCTGCAGAGCTCACAATTACAGACTAGACAAAATGTATTTATCTTAGAAGAAAAATGGCAGGAAGGGAAGCTGTGTGTGGGGTGAACCTACATCTACATTTCAATCTCATTCACCTACTATAAAAAAATCAATTTTTAGAGCAAGGTGGAAGGGAGGAAGTGGGGAGGGGGAAGGTGGCAGACCAGTTTCTCAGCAGAGAGTAGACTTCTCTGCTTCTGCTTAATTGATTAATTCCTTCGTAGCAGAGTCATCTGTTTGATGTGCTTTTCCATAAAAGCAGTTCAGAAAGTTCATGGGAGTTAATCCGTGAAGATGGCTGGAGCTGCAAAGCCAAGCATCTGATTAAAGGACAAGGCGATCACTTACAGCTTAGCTGCTTTCAAAGTTGTTTCCAAAGTCTTTGCTAACCTTCATATTTCAAAGTTCATTTTTTGGCATTGGGGAATTTAAAGGAGAAGGTTTCTTTTTAACACTAGTAGTATTATTGCAATCAAAAAGCAAGTAAAATAAATTCAGAGGAAGGCCACACACAAAGTCACATGCGCACCAGTAAAAAGAAGTAGAAGAAAAGATACACAGGCAACCGCACACACAGAGGCTCCTGTTTCAAACAGCTTGCTCTGAATTCAGCACATGCACTCACCACTCACAGATAAAGGCAAAGCCATTACTTGTGTCAGTGCTACCTGCCTGTACCCAAGAACTTAGAGAAACAAATAGCATAAGTCTGTTTTCTCTGTAGGGGTTTGCATTACTGTTACTTACAGTAGAGACTGGTCATCAAGATGGAAAGGTAGGCAAACACCCCTAAGGGAGATGTAACCCAGGTGTGTTGGTGCTGAGTGATGTAATGCAGTGACTTAAATCCTCTGATGATGCTATGCAAGGCAGTAATGATGAGGGACAATTTGGAAGAACTGCAGAGGGACATCACACTGCTGAGTGATTTTATGATAAAATAGAAGCTGAAATTCAGTGGAAATAAATATAGGGTGGCACACATGGGGAAAAAAGCAATCCTAACTTTACATACAGTGATGAGCTTTGAATGGACTATTACTTACTCAGGAATGAGTTGGTGTTTATAATAGGCAGTTCTATGAATATGTCACCTCAGTGCTCAATGGTAGTGACAAAAAGCAAATTGAATGTTGAGAATTAATAGAAAAGGAATAGAGATCAAAATGGAAAGCATTATTATGTCCCTGGGTAAATTTAATGTGTGCCTGCTTCTTGAATGTTTTGAGTAGCTCTGGTGTCCCCCCTTCCCAGAAAGGATGCAGCAGAACTGGAAAAGATATGTAGAAGGGCAATAGACTGATCAAAGGTACAGAACAACGAAGTACTCTAGAAATATTTCATCTGAATAAGAGATGACAGAAGCAGAGTATGATAATGGTCTATCAGATTATGAGTGGCATGAAGAGGATGAAAGAGAGCAACTATTTTTTGTTTCTTTGAAAAGACAAAAAAGGTGTTTGAGATGACAGCAGGTCAGAACAAAGAACCTGTTTCACACAATGTGCAGTTAAGCTGCAGTTAATCCCCCCTTGCCAGGGGATACTGCAAGTGCTAAAAGTTTAGCTGATCTAAAAATTTTAAACAACTTAATGGGAAAAAGATTCATGCAATTCCTAGTAAATACAAAGATACCTTAGGAATATTTATTATTCGGTCCTCTAGAGGCTTTAAAAATATAGGCATTACTCTGTGCTTGATCTTATACTCTTCCCTATACTGGGCTAGGTAGACCTACAGTGTGATCTACCACATGGATATTATCAGTGCTCTCATTATGTTAATGAGCATCATGTTAATTTCCTAGATTCTCCAAAGGATGGAAACTTCATTCTGTCCTTGGCACAGTCAGCCCCACTCTCCCAGCCATGCTCATCTCAGAGTTATTAAAATCAGCCTCCAGAGATGTCCATCCTCCTTCCAGCACAAATTTCTTGGGATGCTCCATCACATCCTCTACTAGACCGTTACACAGGACAGCTTGCCTGGTGTCCTTTTTTTCATTACCTTGTAGCTGTGTCCCTTGTGTTCCTGATGGCACCTCAACGCCTGTGTTTAAGGACTTGGGATTTCGTAGTGGCCCTTCAGGAAGGCAGGACTCTGACAGCTTTTCTGGATCAGCTTCAAGCTTCTTGAAGAGGTTTTTGTACACTGTTTCACATTTGCTGTGTGGTGTTATGCGGGGTTTGAACCCCTAGAAATTTTCTCAAGTTCTTGGAGGTACGACCTGAATCAAACCTCACTGCTTTGCAGTTGTGCTATGCAATTGACATTGCCTTTTAGTATTACGGTCAGATCAGGAGAGAAAAAAGATTTAACAGTACAAAAGAGTATTGACCATGCCAGAATTCAGCTCTACAAGGGACCGTGTAAGGCTCCAGGAGACATAAAGTCACAGTGGAAAAGGCATAAGATCTGCAGTGATGCCTTTTCTGTATGACCTTGTCCATGGCACAACACCTCCTTGTACTTCCCTATATATAGCAAAGCTTCCTTATTTATGGTGAAGCTGTCTCTCTTTCAGGAGAATTGAGTTAAAAGATGGCCAAAACTGACAATGCCATGACCACTTTTGCTTGACTATGGCTCACATCCACACGTCAAATGCAATATTAATAATGTCCACAAGGACAGTCATTATAGTCTCTCAGTTTCGTTCCAGACTAGTTCAAAAAACTTAGCAGCTTGGTCCTACCAGGAGATCAGTGGAGATCAAAGTTTTCGGACAATTCACAGCACCAGCATTTGGTGGATGATTGGTCTGAAAAGGGATTTGCTGGGTCTCCAGGGGGTAGGATCACAAAGGGTGTGATCTGGAGAAACCAGAAGGAGAAACCCAGAGGCACACAGCAGAGCAGCACATATCAGTGATGGCACCGGATGGATGTACGAAGTCGGGCTATACAGCAGGAGGAAGCATCTGCTGACAGATCTTCAACTTCTGGACCAGGCATTCATGTGAAAGTGAACACTCAGGAGTTGACCTTGTTTATGCCTTGAGGCCTTATTTTTAAAGTCCATATGCTATTGGGTGACATGCCAGGCCTCTGATCTCCAGCTCCAGATGGATATTCTTGGAGGTTTGGAAACAGCTGGAGACTGTTTTGTGTGCTAGTGTGAAGGGTATTGTGGAGGACCCCTTCTGAAATCTGGCAGTAGCTGAAGCTGTCTGTGCAGATGCAGACCAGGTTTGTTGAGGATTTGTAACTCTTCCAGAATAAACGCAATACAAGAGAAGAGAGATTTCAGAAGCGAAAAAAACTTGGAATGGGACTGGTCAAGGAAACGATAAATTCTTAATTTATCCCTCTAGCATTTTTCACTTGATTGAAGCATCTAATTAAGAAGCACTGTCACCACTCCACCCAACAACAGATTACACCTCTACAGAGTGAATGAGTTATTGAGTAGGAGCAAACAGGCTCACCTCTGCTGGCACTGGGACATCTCACCAAAGTTTGATCAACTGCAAGGCAGTTGTCAACATGTAAGCTAGCTACCCTGCACACCCCTCATGGTCAGAGAGGACTAAAAGGGCATAACACATCTGGCCTAAGGCATCTATTTCAGGAGAAAGAACCCAAAATAAATGTCCTAAAAGTACTAACATTTCTCTGCTGGTTTTAAATGTGGTCAGGAATGATCATTTCACAAGGCCACTGTCATAAATAGGATAAGCAGGGAGAAAGCATCTAAAATCACGAATGCAGCAGCTGTTGATGATGGGGGTTTATGAAGGAAATGAACTATGGGAAGCAGCTCGGCTTATGTGTGCTCCTAACTGGCTTCTCGTATGGCCACTGAGACAGTCTAGCACACTGGTAGCTAGACCATCAATGTGACCTCATACCGCATGTTTTATGTTCTTGCAGAGAAGACGTCTGCATTTGCTCAGATTATTCCCATGAAAGATATACAAGCTTCCAGTGAATGATGTTTTGTCAACCACTTGTTCCTACTCACTGAAAATGTCTTTAAAATGCCAGTTGAATCAGGAGAGCTGACTTAGCCCAAAGTTACCAGACACAAATTTTGGTGCTGAAACATCCTCGCTCTGGCCAGGATTCAAAAGGTCCCAGCCCATTTTTTCCATACTGCTGTCCTTAAGGAGAATCGTGGTGGGGGTTTTTTGTTTTTTGTTTTTTTTTTTTCTTTTAATCTGGGAAAAGAAAAAACCACTCAGTTGTGGGATATTAGTGAGCTAGTCTAAGGAACTACAGGCAGGCAGAAGATTCAGAAATATTTCACTGGCATCCAGCAGTAAAAAGAATCAGTGGGAAGCTTGTCTGCTAAGGGCAGAGCTGGACATTTCCATTGGTAAGGCAGAAGATAGTTTGAAGAACGCAGAGATCTTTTGAATTAATAGAAATGCCAGAGCTCAAGCCCTATAGTGCAACTGGGTCATGGAATGACTGTGGACATGCCTTTTTCTTGGTGTCCTACAAATTCCCTGGCTCATTCCCTCTGTGTCCATCTCACATGAAGCATTGGCTGAGGTACAGGCCAGTTGTTATGATGGATTCGCGGTGTCCATTTGCAAGCCAAGATGCTGTCATCATGACACTGGAAGCACTCTTCATCTTCAGCCCTGCAATGGTGATGAGGGGCTACATGCACTAGAGAGCCTGCTCCATCCAGGCTTGTGCCAAAAGCATCTTAGAAACATGTGGGTTGGGTGTGAAGGCTGAATATCAATGCTGTGTTTTGACACATGGGGCAAGGAGGTGCAAGTTGATTCAATAACTTTAAGGTCACTCATCCAGTGGAAATTCAACCCATGTGTCCTGCATGACAGTCCATCAGACCTGTCCTTCCTTCTTATAGCATCCCCCAGCTCTTGGCTGGAGAGCAGCACAAGCAACACGCAAGCTGGGCTTGGACACAGAAATTTGGAAGAGATAGCCTGTGGTTAATATAGTGGACAGGTGGACTAGTCAAAGAGCATTATCCTCTGTGGGGAAAATAACTCTGCCTGAAGGGATCAGGACGAGTCAGACTAAGGATACTGTAACTCCGAATAAAAATACCTGTGCTTTCTTGCAGTTCAGCTAATTCACATTAACAGTTCAGCCAGATTTACTTCCCTACAAGTGCAGACTCCTGCGATTTTAGGACAAAAAGGCACCAGGTACATTTTTAACAAAAGATGATTTAAGTGAAATTTGTTGGCCAACTTTCTCTTTTCCTCCACTCAGACTGATCTTCACCCAACTCAGCCTTAGAGAAGAGTTTACTTAGGGAGTGAATATGTAGAAGGTTGTGCTTCTCTGGACTGATATCTGTCTCCAGGCACACAGCATGCAGACTGAGGTCAGCAGAGTTAGCTGAATTTTTGTTAGGAACAGATATTTTTATCGTGGTTTACAATTCTGGACACAGGAATCAGGCGGGATATCAGACTGCCTGCTTTTACCTTTATCATGTCTTTCTTTCAGTATGTGGCATCATCCTATTGATGAAGGTCAAGTTCCTCTTAGCTCCTTTCTGACTCATTGAATATTAGCAATGGCTGGAGGCGGGAGAAGCCAGTGATTTGATCTGACAGGCCAGGAGGTAGCACACCAGCGGTACAGCAAGACATGGGATGCAGAAATAGGTGATACCATGATCCATTGTGACAAGAGGAGAGTTTCGGATGGATGGACCAACGGCCTGAAATGACCCAGCAAGGGCAGGATAAATAGACCCATGACCTGGTCCAGCAGTAAAAACCTTTGGTCTGTGTCCATTCCCATTTCAATGGGACAAATCCGAACTAACCTTCCTTAGCTGACGATGTGATCACAGATTTATTGTGTAAGACCTCATGACATCACGAACCATGCCACTTCCTTTCCCAAGTCCATAGATTCTGTGACCAGAAGATAGTGCTTAATTGATGGACGAGTGTCTCTCCTCCCCTCTGTTGCAAATCAGACAACTCCTTCCAGTTACCTCCGTCTCTGCTCCAGGAAAGCACGTCTGTCACAGCATGACCTCAGGCCTCGTGAATAACATTGTCCCTGGTGCAGGGCAATGGAGCACAGCTGGTGAGACGTCTGTGGATGAGCCAAGCCTTGGGATGGGAAGGAAACCCCCCAGCAGGCACCATCTGCCCCATACTGCTACAATTCTGTTGCTCTATAACTCTTTGTCTAAAGATGCAGGGCACTGGTGGACTGCAGAACAGGCTGGGTCTAGCATGTGGCCATCAAAGCAGGAGAGAAACTATGGCAAGGACTCTGCTCTGTAGATTTGTGGCCATGAGAAAGAGAAACATGAGGCAGGAGCCTGTGGTATCTGCCGCCCGACATGTGCCGCTTGGCCAACCTGTAACTTGCATTTAGCAAAAGCCAAGAATGTATTTGAAGACACCAGGTTTGCTCCCAGGTGATTTTTCCTGGCCCTTCTTCCAAATGGCTGTTTCTCATGTATTCAGCATTGGAGTGTTTTGAGAAGGGGGGTCTCTCCTCGTCCAGACTCATGAAGGCAGGGACAGCTGGTAGCTATTTCATTTCAGCCCTCTTGCCTTCTCATCCTGTGAAATTTCATGCCAGCTGTGGTCACCTGTTTGATTTCTCTTTGAGTGGCTGCCTTCCTCCACAAATTAATTTTGATTATTTAAGCTTGTCTTGCCTGGCAGGGAGGTGATCTCTTAGTGGTGTGAGTTTGAAGCACTGGCTCTCTTTTTATCTTTCTCTTTTTCCCCTGCACTGGGTCTAATTTTGTGGTTCTCTGCCTTCCCCAGAAATAACCTTCAGACCCAATTCTGAACTGTCATATTCATTACATCACAGCTATCTGCAGACGGGGCTTATCACTTGCAATCCATTCAGTTACACTTGTGATTAAAACTGATTGCAAATGTGATCCTGGCTGCTCAGCCTGGAAATTGGGAATGTCTTTATAATTTCTGACAGCAGATCATGAGGTCTTAGGTGAGCCTGGCAGGGCTACAGAGGTAGGACAAGATCTTTGCAAGCTGGTGGGGGTGGAAGAAGAATATGCATCTGTGAGAAAGAGAGAGGAGCTGGTGATTTGGCAAAAAAAATTAGTAGGGAGGCCCAGGCTAAAAACCCCCAAGTTGAAATCTGGGGAAGGTAAGGGGTGAAACCTAAGCTCAGCTCTTGACTGCCAGGACCATCCCTAGGAATAGGTGAAGGAGGCAGTTGTGTAGCAGAAAAAAAACACACCACTGCCTGCACTGCCCGAGCCAGGGCTCTAGGAAGTCAGGTCCTTCTCTCAGATTTGGGCACCGGTAACTCCTGGTATCGCTGTAGCTGTTCCCGGGAAGACAACTGTTGTGCTTCTTCCTGATAGCAGTAGCAGCACAGCTTAGTCTCCAGGACTCTCCCCCACTTCTGCATCTACTACTGCTCCATCTTATTCACTTTGCATGCCTGGAGCCATTTATCCCCTGTTTTATTAGAGTAGGGCTGCAAAATTAAACTTTGCAAAGTGATGGAGCCTTAAATGTGCTCATACAGTTTGTATCTTGCTCCAAAACCTGGAAAGGGCTCCACCATTGGTCTGTTGGCCTGAACCTTAACTTCTCTGCACGGATTTATATACTTAAAAGCAGCTAGTGACTTTAAGTTTATTTAATCTTATCATTCTATCAGAATCCACTTGTTTTTCCCCACCTGCTCTTGTCAGGGGTCCAGTGCCTTGTATTGAACTAAAGCCTAATTTCCAGAGTTTGTTCTGAAGAGACTGAAAATCCACCCATTTCCTTGGGAACTTGTTCCAGCACGTTAAATCCTCTCCCTGTTTCCCCTTACTCTTTATTTCCTCCAGCCTGGCTTGAGTCACACTTTTCTTCATTGCCCCCTCTGAAACTCTCCCGTCTCCACAAGGAGGTAACCTCTCAGACTTCATTCTTATAAACTGAACAGGGTGTTTGAAATGTCTCCCGGTCAGAGATTTCCCTCCAGACTTTTAAGTAATTTCTGTCATTCTCTTCTGATGTCTCTCCAAGCGTTGGATGTTCCCTTGCAGGCATGGGCATCAGAACTGGGTCTCCCCATTTCCTCCATACCTAGAGAAAAAATGACTTGCCTCATCTAACTCAACATGCCCCAGCTTATGCATCCGAGGACTGCACTAGCAGTTCTGGTGAATTTAGGGCAGTGCTCTAAGACCTTGCCTTAAAATATCGGACCGACTTGGCTGGTTTGGAGCTGCTGTTTTCCAGCACAGACTCTCCCCCTCCTGCCCATGGTCCAGGCATTCTTTGTTCAGAAAAGCAAACCTTTGCAGAGAGGCATCATCTGTCTAACTCAAGGCATGGAGCTGAAGTGCCTCTGGTAGGAGCCCAGTCACTAGGATTGCCCTGTAGTCAGCAGAGACACCCAAAATGGTCTGATTTTCTGTTGGAGCTTCCCTCTTCCTCTGTATCAGCAGTAGGCTCTCAATGTCGTGGTTAGGAATCAGAGCTTAGCTGAAATCAGCCTGTGTCTGGTCTGTGTTGCCATTCATCCGTTGTAAAGCATTTTTCTAATGTTCGGTGTAGAGTTCCTTTTCCCTTATTACATCTGTCTATTCTTATCTTTGATGCAGACCCTGTTGCCAAGGGAAAGAAATAGCTCCTCCTAGAGGGCTCTTCATCCTAAATTATGGGTAGGATTTGCCAAGTTAAAGTTGAGTGTTCACAAAAGGGGCACCTATATCTTGAATGAAATATTTCCACTGTTTGGGGCAATTTTCACCATAATTAATTTTTAAGGTTAGAAAAGGAAGACTTCATACCATTCACACCCCTCCCCTTCAAGAAACTTGTTTCCTGCTTTTATTTTTTTGCCTGCCTTCATTTCCTGCCTTCATTTCCTCTGCTTTTCAAAGAAGCAAAATTTTCTGTTTGTGCAAGTGAGACCCAGGGTGATAAGTTTTCACTCCCAGAAAAAAAAACCTCCGTCTCTGGGTGAAGTATGGTATCTGTCTAACAGCACAGGGAAATGTTATTATTTGTTCGGAATAACCCAGAGTCAGCCCCTGCTGACTTAAGGCTGCCTTAATGGGGACACTAAGCAGAGCACTGTATTTATTTGGAATAATAAAGAAACAGAGGGAAGTGTCCCACATGGGACGTGTCCAGGGTACACTACAGACCCTGCCACAAGATGCCTGGCTTGCAAGGTCCTGGCTTGAAGTGTATGGTTGCTAACAAATCATTGCTGTCATCTTGGCAGTGGTACAAATACCACAGACGTGATATTTTCCTTTGGCTCCTGCCCTGGATATCCCTCCTTTCATCGTGCCACTATGAGTAGAGTCACTCTGTAGATCATTCTCCACAGACACCATTTGGATGCATTTGTGTTTGTCGTTGCGGTGACCTTGCTGCTCTGGAGGTTATAAACTCATCTTGAAGACCTGCGTGGACTTCCTTGATAGGTGGAAAAGGATGGAGGAAAGATTCCTGGTTTTACAGACCGTTAAAAATGAAAAGAAACTCTGTTGCATTTAATCTGTGGGAGACGGATGATTGCTCCCTGCAAAGACAGAGTTGGGAGGAAGAGAACATTTCCGCATCTGCCGTGGGACCTGCAAACAATCCCTCTATGGCAGACAGTCGTACCATCCCTTATATGAGTGGGCTGAGGTGGAATAAAAATGAGGGGAGTTTGCATCACCAGGCCCACATGTTCCCTACAGCCTTTTGTTATTTAGGTCTGCAAATCCAGCCTGGCTACCCAAAGCGAACCCCTGCTTTTAAATAGCATAGAAAATGAGAGGCACAGATTTCACCGCAGTATGCCTAGGACATTCAGTTTCAGTGTCTCAGCCAAAATTAACATGCAACTTGCAACCAAGAGGCTGCTAGTGACAAGCAGCAGCTTTGAAGGTCACCTCGCCTCCAAGTAAATAAATAAACAGTAAATAAGGAAGCAGGCAGCAATGAATAAACCAGGCAAAGTAAGAGACATTCCACTGGTTCGGACTTGATATTTTTTTTATTTCTTCTCTGCTCTCTTCACTTTCATTTCCCCAAAGGTCGGTGCTAATAAGAGACCCTTCTTATTGCTCATGCATACTGCAGCATCCTCACCAGCCTGGCTATTTCAGAGACCCTGATACCAATTCAGAGCCTAAGCTGAGAGCTCAAATAGTGTCATCTCCACAGCTGATTACTTTAATGAGACCTTCGATCAATACCAGGGCATGATAGGTGGGAGGATCTGTTGCAAATACTGTGTTTGCCTCTAGACCAGAATCTATGCCCTTCTTGCTGAAGAGAAATCGTGGTGCCAGGTATTTGTTTTCAATGCTCCTCTCTGCCATGCCTAACGAGATCCTGGCTCTGCAAGCTGAGACTTGACTTTTTCCAACACTTCTTCCAGCTTGGCCACATGGTCAGAGAAGGCACAGTCTGAAATCACTCGGGGAGCTGTGCCAAAGCTATTTCTGATTGTTTTTGTGCCATGCTGGACCCATGTACTGGATCTGAAGAGATGCTCACAGGAGGAGGCGCTGGAGATAAGGACCTGCTTCAGCTCTTCTTGAGCAGAGCATGCACACAGCCAAGTGGGGACTCTGCCTCACTTCTCAAAATGCCTGGTCTCTTAGGCATCCATCCTACATGTGTGCTCCCAGGCTCCCTTCCAGAGTGAACCAGTGGCTCACTGCAGGCAGAAATCTGGGCAAGCTGACAGGACCAGTTCACTGGGATCCTCTCCAGAGACACACAACATTCATGCTGCACTAACTGGGTCCAACGCTGTCCCAACAGGCCAGACAAGTTTCTGTCACACTCCAGGTCATAAAACATATACTCTGGCATCAAGTTTTGAAAATAACACGTTGAGGGGCATGACATACCTTGCTGCCAAACAGCATAGCTTCACTGGGACCAAATATTTTGTCAATGTCACTGGCTACTCCCACACATGGCCCAGCAGAAGCCAGAGTTGGATCACAGGGAAGTTTTTTTCCTCCTAAAGGAATGTGCTCTCTGAACACGCTCATATCCCCTGAAGATACAGATCTTGTCCTCCTTGGTCTGCCTGCTCACTGCACTGCCACTGTCACCTTTGAGATGAGATCCACCAATCTATCTACAGTAGAAGAGGCTGAGGACACTGAGCATCTCACCCTGCTGCTATCCACCTCACCCATTTAGATAGATATAAATATGGAATCCCATATATTCTGGGATCCCAGAAGACCTAGGAGGGTTTTGCTTCTTCTGTGATGGGGGATAGTGGGATACAACTCAGGCTGGAACCAGCAATGTGGAGAGGAGCTCTCATACAACTCCATGTGTTCCTGCCTGTTTGCAAGCCTGGGGTTCATCTTGCAGTGTAGAGAAAACCAGGATGCCTGCTTTGGGAAAACTGGGGTAACCCTGAACCCCATCATAAGACCTTATAAGTTCAAGAAGAAATGAATCCTCTGAACAAAGTGTCCCTAAGGGAATGAGGAACAGTGGGGACACGCAACAGAACTGTCATGGTTTAACCCCAGCCAGCAACTAAGCACCACCCAGCCACTCGCTCACTCCCCCCAGTGGGATGGGGGAGAGAATCGGAAGTGAGAAAACTCGTGGGTTGAGATAAAGACAGTTTAATAGGGAAAGCAAAAGCCACGCGTGCAAGCAAAGCAAACAAGGAATTAATTCACTGCTTCCCATCGGCAGGTAGGTGTTCAGCCATCTCCAGGAAAGCAGGGCTCCATCACGCGTAACGGTGACTTGGGAAGACAAACGCCATCACTCCAAACAGCCCCCTTCCTTCTTCTTCCCCCAGCTTTATATGCTGAGCATGATGTCATATGGTATGGAATACCCCTTGGGACAGTTTGGGTCAGCTGTCCTGGCTATGCTCCCTCCGAGCTTCTTGTGCACCTGGCAGAGCATGGGAAGCTGAAAAGTCCTTGACGAGTGTCAACATTATTTAGCAACAGCTAAAACGTCAGTGTGTTATCAACATTCTTCTCATACTAAATCCAAAACACAGCACTATACCAACTATGAGGAAGAAAACTAACTCTATCCCAGCCAAAACCAGGACAAGAACTTGTAGATACTCTAAGAATAACCAAAACTGTGCTTTGGTATTAAAGAAATACAATCTGATGGTGTTTTCTTCTTCCTACTATAGCCCAATGCTACAGCTCCTTCGTGTCATGACCAGAGATAACAAACCCTTACCCAATGACTTAATATGCATGATGTCAAATATTGGGAGAAAGCAAGCTGAAACATCTGTTCACACCTCACCTCATGGACCCAGACTGATCCATCGTCCCAGCTCCTTTCAAGCACTGCAGTGAGGTGTTTTAACCAGGACCATTGTCACGTCCAGCTTTTTCCCCCAGGAGGGACAAGGTGGGCCCCAACATAAAGCAAAACCCACTGAAGCTCTCCATTCCCTCACCTGCACGTCTGGTGGGGTGCCTCTAGTCCTGACCCTCCCTACATGGATGGCACGCGGCTCTGTCCCCACAACTAGCTAGAGTCATCTTCACAGAAAGTGGAAACTGATTGGCAGGAGACCAGGCTATCTTCTCCTTATTTTCTCACTATTGAATCTTCCCCAATTAACATGATGATAATTGTTACCCCGTGGGCCAGACATGATTAATCAGCAATTTTCTTCTTCCTTCCTTTTTTTTTTTTAAGAACAGCTGGGAAATGTCATTGTCTCCTTCAGTAGAGTTTAAAAGCTCCTCCATCTGGACAATCTAATTCCCAATGTAAATACAGAGAAAGGAGGGAAGAGAAGAATGGTGTCCCAAGGGAGCCCCTCCACCCTCCACGTCCCTGCCTGAGGTGACTGTCTCCCCCTTCCCTCATTATCCTGGCCTTTAGGAACAGAGCCAGCCACTCCGCTGAAAGGGTACTGAATAGGTGACGGTAAATTGAAATTAACGTCTAGCAGCAAGGAATACAAAGCAGTGATTAATGACTTTTTAATGCTTCACTGTTTTACACTCAGAGCACTTTATTTTAGTAGTGTAAGCAGGGGATGGAGAATAAAAAGTGTGTGTATGTGGGAATACAGCTTTGTACACTCTGCTGGTTTTGGCTGGGACAGAGTTAATTTTCTTCACAGTAGCTAGTACGGGGCTGTGTTTTGGATTTGTGCTGAAACCAGTGTTGATAACACAGGGATGTTCTCGTTACTGCTGAGCAGTGCTGACCAAGGCCTTTTCTGCTCCTCACCCCACCCCACCAGTGAGGAGGCTGGGGGGGCACAAGGGGTTGGGAGGGGACACAGCTGGGACAGCTGACCCCAGCTGACCAAAGGGACATTCCACACCATATGACGTCATGCTCAGCATATAAAGCTGGGGGAAGAAGAAGGAAGGGGGCTGTTTGGAGTGATGGCGTTTGTCTTCCCAAGTCACCGTTACGCGTGATGGAGCCCTGCTTTCCTGGAGATGGCTGAACACCTACCTGCCGATGGGAAGTAGTTAATTCCTTGTTGTGCTTTGCTTGCGTGTGCGGCTTGTGCTTTCCCTATTAAACTGTCTTTATCTCAACCCACGAGTTTTCTCCCTTTTACTCTTTGGATTCTCTCCCCTGTCCCACCGGGGGGGAGTGAGCGAGCGGCTGGGTGGGGCTGAGTTGCTGGCTGGGGCTAAACCATGACATACACACATATCTTTCTCACTCTGTCTGTAATTTTCACCATTAAGCAGAGACAATCTAGCACTCTTTAGCTTAGAATTATGTAGGAAAGCCTTATATCTAGCTCATCTCATCTAGTGCATCACAACTAAAAATTGAATGGAACAAAGTCATTAAAAGAAATGTCTAACTAGCAGTTATCCAGATAATGGTTTTTCTGCTTTTGGTTTAATTATAATGTGGACCACTTGATTAATTAAATAAGTTTCTATAGCCTACTCCACCCTTGCCTTGAGGAAGGTTCCAGTTAGGCTTACTGGATGGTAATTACTTGTCTTTCAGCCTGCTTAAGAGATATGGTTTCTTCAGGACCATCTCCATGGGTAACAGTTTCAGCTGTTCATCATTTCATGTGTTGACATATGCCAATAGTTTTCTACGTCACTTGGCTAGATGAACACTTAGAAGAGCCGTGCATTCATCAGTCATTTTTAAACAATGCTTTTTTTCTTTTTTCTTTTTTTTTTAATTAAAAGGATTACCTCCTACAAGCATTTTCAAATTTCTATCCAACACCACCATCATACCAGGCTGGAGATGAAGTTCATCTAGTGTGACTGCAGCCAAAGTCTAATCAAATGTTGTGATTTGCAGCAGAGTTGATCAAGGTCAAATTGGATGAAACTGTGATCAAGTGAGATAGTTATTAATAAGTGAGATAGTTATTAATGGTCCTCTCTGCTCTTGGAATAGCTACTCACTTCACCTGCTGTTGGATGTCTGCAGAGTAGACCTTCCCTCATGATCTAGTGATCTAGATTACTTTGTAGTCTATGGAAAGAAACCGGTGCTTCAGGCATGACCTTGTCTTCTGAAGCAGATATTTAGAATAAGTCAGATGAATGTTTCCCTTGAAGTAGCTTTTCCCCCTTGGGAGAAAAAGAGTTGGATTACAGGTTCAGATGATGATGTCCATCTGTAGATACCTGCAGTTAGCTGAGATGAACTCCATCCTTCCATTCAGGCTGATCACACAACCTTTGTTTTTAGGAACCTAGTTAAAAACATTTCTGCTCAATAGTGCACTGCAAAAGGTCTCTAGTAGACTATGTTCCTACATTTCCCTGTGAATAAATTCCTACCAAAGGAATCATCTGCATCAAACAACAGACTGTTAGAAAGAGAGCAATAGAACAGCATCAAACTTGGCAAGTGGCTCCTCCAGGAAACCACAGCATTTTCCATTTTATAGCTCAACACCACATTGACCCTACTGAGGTTTCTTTTTTATTCTGCAAGAACAAATGCAGGGAGATTTATACCTGGGAATATCACTTGACACAAATTGAATATAATTATGTATAAAAGGTCCCCTGTTACAGAAAAAAAAAACCAAACAAAAAACAACTTTAATAATCTGGTTTGCAGGTTAAAAAAGGAAAACAAAGTATACTCCTCAGACAGAGATGTTTGTTAGTATTGCTATTGATTAAGAACTATGGCAGAGCCCTAAGAAGCACTAATATGAATTTGATACAAGGAGTAATTGAATGATCTCATTGCAGGGTGCATGATCTAGAGCAGGATTCATGCTGCTGATGTTCAAGTCTTTGATCTCCTCTGCTGTCCTTATAAACAGCTACTGGCAAAAACCCTTTTCCAGACCCTTGCTGCAGCTGTTAACCTTAAAGTCACAGCTAGCTACCTTGGAGCAGTGCAGAGGTCCAGCTGGTCTTTCTGGAAGTGAGGTTCTTCTGGAACATCCCATGTTGTTCTGGATGGCAGAATATGTGCAACACTGCTTCAATCTCAGCTGGGAAATCTGACAACAATGGGAACTCTACCAAGCATGAGAATAACAAACATGGTGCTGTGATGGCTAACAAAGCAGGGGAAAAATCCGAAGGAGATAAATCACCAGCCTATCTGTCCCGTAACACCGATGCTACCAGAATTTTTGAATCAACACATAACTACCACAGACTATTCTGTTTCCATAAAAAAGGAGAGGATATTCGGGATCTATCTGTGGCCTTTTCAGGGCTTAATGCCCTGACAAATAGTTGAAGAGATCTTGGGCTTCTCCTAGGGAAGACTTTGGCAAAGCAGTCAGACGCATTTCATGAGTGATGTTATTTTCATGGCTATCATGCTGATGATACCAAAAATGGTTTGCAAACACCAGGAAAAGTTGTTGCAGGGTAAGAGGCTCCTAATTGGTTTGATGAAGCCTGAAAACACAGCCCATCTCCCAACACGTCATGCTGTTGTGCCTGAGCGTGAGCTCAGGAATCACTGGCAACCACTAAGGACAGCATATCTCTGCCTGCGCTATTACCATAGCTTTGAGTCTTTGGAATAAGTATATATCTCTCCCACTTTCTAACTGGCAGGAGACATGGGGAAGGCAAGTACGTCAACTCACCAGTGCTCTGCCTCATCCCATATATACAGATACCACTCATCCACAGGCACGTACACAGACGATCCTCACAACTGGGGAAGATTTTCCCATGTGAAAATGGAAAGTGCTCCGAAGAGACCTGGGAGGCACAGGATGGATTACAAGCCTACCACATCAGATCCTGATGACTGCAAAATGCAAAAGACTCATAAATTTCAGACTTCCCATCCCCGAACCTTTTTCCCTGCCATGTTGCTGCAGACCTCTGGACGTTTTGGAAGAGGCACCACTTGCCAAGATGGAATAGTTCGCACTTCCCTGTAAGGTGAATTCATCCCGAATGCTGTTCTTTCTCCAATTTTCCTGTAAATGTAGAGTGTATTACCCACATCTTTTATTCAGACTTCCCATCCCCGAACCTTTTTCCCTGCCATGTTTCTGCAGACCTCTGGACGTTTTGGAAGAGGCACCACTTGCCAAGATGGAATAGTTCGCACTTCCCTGTAAGGTGAATTCATCCCGAATGCTGTTCTTTCTCCTGTAAATGTAGAGTGTATTACCCATATCTTTTATGCACAGAAGTGACCCCCATGACAGCATATCAGCATAGTTACAGAGATGGACAGATGGACCCACCTGTCCTCTGTCTCTCCGTCTCTATAGGAAGCACATAGTCCAACATGGCATAAACCTTTATGCTGCTGCTGAGAGACTGTTCGTTTATCATCCTTTGCTTCAACTTGCCTTTTTATTCAAGTCCTCCTCTGCTAACAAGGGGTCTTTGTTGCTGTCACTTGCAAAGGGATCTGCTTTTCCAGATATGATGTATTGCATGCTCAATTTATTACGGCCAATGAGTAGATCTGCAAATTGCGTGACCAGATCTGCAAACAGCATGACAAACTGCACTTCAGTGCAGGCTCCTTCCCTTCAGTATTAATCTTCTCCTCCTCAGTCCCCTGACTCTCCCCATTAGCTCTATTGCTATTACAATACTCACTCCCACTTTCACCTCCCCACCGCTCTCGTTTTTCCTTTTCTGTGGCTCGGGTATCAGATTTGCTCAGATGACAATCTGAGATTCATAGCTCACTCCCCTCCCTCTAACACAGGGATTCAGGACCTAACAGCAACAAGCAAATAGATCATCTCCTAATGAAGGAAAGGTTTCTCTTGGCCATTCAGGACCAACGGCACATTTGCCAGCAGTTCTTTATCCAGACAGCACTGGGCACAAGCACACATCCCATCAAAGATATTACAGTAAGGGGTTATTTGAACGTAAGTGGTAGCAATGATCAGTCCCTTGTACCAAAAATAATGCTAATATTACTACTGCTAACAAAACAAATCGTTTCACGTGATTGGCTGGTGAGTGGGCTGAGTTCCCATGGCAACTGTCGGCAGTGAAGCTTGTAGGAAGAAAGTAAGTATTCTGTTTGAAATGGTTCCGATTTCTGCCACAAAGTTCATACAGCATAGAAACATGCATCAGATTCCTTCATTAGCTACACAAAGTGGCCCCCATCCCCCCAGCAGCCCCTCAAAAATAAATTATCCATTTTTGTTCTGCATTTACCTTTGAGATCAGAAATTTGTACAAGAGATCATAGTGAAGGGGATCCTAGATGCTGGGTGCTTTCACTCAAGCTGTCTACCTTCATCCCCCTTTCAGTCCTCATTGCTGTTGGCACTTCGTTTCCACCCGAAGTTCGAGCAAGAGCTGACCTCGGGATATCTGCTACTCCATTAGGATGTGGCACAGACAGCCCTGACCCTTCCCCACCATCCCTGCCCAGCCTGAGAAGCCCTTGCAACCCAGTGCTGCACACACCTGGATTTCAGAACTGGCTTGGACTTAAGCTTGGCCGACGGTGGAGATGGATGATTTGTGCATAGTTTCAAAGAGAAACTTCCCTTTCCTCCAGCTCTGCTCCTCTCTGAAAAACTCCAGATACCGTATGGTTGAGCATGACTACAGGCTGTAAAAGGGAAAGGGCATCGAAGCATGCACTGTGCACCAGCAGCTGAGATGCTGTAGGAAAGCCAGGAGAGCTCTGTTTACGTAGCTAAGCAAAATGCTCCCCTGGGGTTTAAATTGAACCCCCTACGAAGTCTTCAAGAAAAGCCTGACCCAAATGTGAGGTGGATGAATGTTGTTTTACATCTGAGCTGACAAGTCACCCAGAGTGCAACAAGGCATGTACCGAAACCTGGCTGTGTGCCCTTTGCCTTTCACGGTTCCTCTTTCCAATGTGTCTTTCTCCAACCCACCTCCCGCCCTCTTCCGCTTTGATACCATTTTCCCAAGGCTGGTTCTGAAATAATCCTTGACACTCAGAATAAGCATTCATACATTGGATTATTAAGCAATCTACACATGAATGGCAGCACCCCCCACAACCCAAGAAACAGCCGCTGAAGTGAAATGCTAATGTGCTTGACTCTGGCAGAAGGGAGGGTGGAAAGATTCTTCTCTTGCTCTCCACAACATGTAGGGTCAACGACATGTGTTTGCTACATATGTCCAAACTGTATGTCCCCGATGTGGTTTAGGGGGAGACAGGTGGAAAGGAGTCTGACTCATTAGGGTGTGGTGGTGATGAAGAGCGGCCACAGCTCTCCTGGGCCCACCAGATAGATCCACCAGGGAAAGGGAGCTAAAGGTTTTTTTGGAGAATGCAGCCACCCGCCAGCCTACCCATCGTATCTAGAGGAGGGAGGGTGTATTTACATGCAAAGCACATAAAGGGATGGAGGACATCAGACAGTTTCCTTACACAGTGCTTGGGAGTGTGTCTAGATCCCTGTGTCTGTGTATGAAGGCCTCTGGGCGTGAAAATGGGTTTGGCTTCACACTTGGCTTGCAGGGTTGAGACACCTAGCCCATCCCTGTCTGTGCCGTAACTTTTGCTGTTCTGAGAAAAAAGAGAAATGTCTCATTTCTCTGCTGAGGAACAGAGACATAGTGACTTGTCCAGGGTAACCAAGGAAAAGGAAGATTCACTCACTTCATTAAAAGCTGATTCCTGCAACTACTTCTGTGCTTCTATACCGTACTGAAAAATAACCACTTCTAGGGAGAGCTTCTCTCAGAAAAGGTCAGATTAATCAGACCCTAATAGTACCTATCTTTTCCTTTATCATGAACAGAACTACAGATGTCTAGCTCTGAGATAGACAAATAAAGCTAGATTAATCCCAGCCAGGTATTTAGATCTGGACCTGAACTTGTATCCACCGAACACAACCTGACTGATAGATGTTACCCTACAGCTAGCTTTACAGGGAAAACCACCAATGCAGGAATGTTCCCGGGCACAGGAAATTGGTGCTTGCAGTGTTTTGATGTTAGGGTGGCTCCTGAAATGCTTTTAGTCCATGCCAGCTTGCACGCTCCCGTGCAATTCCCAGCCATGGTGTGAGGATAAGCCTTGGCCATGGATATTCTCAACAGGCAGTTGGTACACAGCCATCTCAGGCAGCATCTTAGCCAACAGCCCGAAGAACTGGGTTTTGTTTGTTTGTTTGTTTTTAACTAATTTGTATGGATGTAAACTGTGGAGAAATCTGAACTAGATATGGCACAAATATTGAAGAAACAGTTTGTCTTGAGCCCAAAGACTTCAGAGTCTAAGGGAACAGGCAACAAGAAGATGGTGAGGGCAAGAAGAGAGGCCATGGCTGGGCCGATGGGTCAGTTGATGTCTCAGCACACCTGCAGCCTAGATCCTGAGTCTTCTGAAGATGCAACTTTTATCTGAAACAACAGACAGGCAAGACTCGCACAAAGGAAACCACCTTCCCTGTGATGAGAAAGAAATGCGTCCAGGCAATGAGGTGGAGAGAAAAAGGGGCAGATGGTATCCCGGGCTCCTGCTGTTGCCAACATTTCCCTGTAAACCCCAGCTAAGGTGACATCAGTCCTTTGTTCTCAAACTGGCCTCGTAGGAGCCACACTGCCAGATTTCACCTTCCTCCAGCCCACACCTGGAAGGTGTTAGTGGGGCATTTACGAGTCATACAGAGAGTATCAGACGATCTCTTGCTCCACAAACAAGAAGGGTGCAGGCTACTGACTTCAAAACCAGCCTCTGGTGACACCTGGACTGCAGAAGGTTGCGGAGAAGAGCCTTCAAAAAGGAGTCTTTTTTTTTTTTTCCCTAAAAAAGTGGATGGGGCTTGATTTGTCTTTGCATGATGTCTCTGACTTGTCCATCTGAGATTCTGCTGAAAGGAAAATGTGGTGGCTGTGATGTGATGCTAGAGAGGAAATCAGGCCAGGGAATGGGCAAGAAGGTGACCTGAAGATGTCTGGTAACAGGGGCAACCTGGAGGTGATATTATGAACATGGGTGTCAGCAGAGAGGGGCAGGAGTGAGGATATCAAAGTTCCCACTCAGCTCCTCCAAACTGATTGAGGAGGATTAAAAACAACATTAATATATATGTAGCAGGATGCTGCTCCTCCATGATCTCCTGGCTCCGATATTTTTTGAAAAGCTGGATTGCTGGAGAGAAAAAGCTGTCTTTCAGGGTTTGTCTGCTTGTGGATATTATTGCCCTATCTTCTAAAGTCATGCCAGGATGAGAGGGAAGGGAGAACGGTGACCATTGTGGAGAGAAACTGGAGGGATAAACATTGATCTGGGTGGGAGAAAGGGGTACCTCCTTTTGACAGGGGTTCTCAGCCCAGCCATTGAGCTGTGTGGTTTTACCTCCTTGGCAGGGGTGAGAGGGCTCAGGGAGGTCTAAGCCAGACAAAAGCAGTCTGAAAGCTGTGGAGACCACAGCTAAAGATGTATGTGATGGGGCTTTTCTTGAGGGAGGGAGGGAGGGTGCCAAACTAGCTCCGTTACTGTCTTCTGGTTCACTCTGTCAGCATTGAAGGACTCCAGCCTTGGTCTGCAGACAAGTCAGGCTGAGAGAGAGAGGAGTGCCAGCATTATTTTGGTTCCTACGTGCTCAGGAGTCTCTCCCACATCCGTTTTGGGGCAAGGGGTAAATCCAGAGGGCTCACCTTTGCTCCAGCCACTCTATGCATTTTGCATGAGTGAGTCATTGGTCAAAGCACAGTTTGGAAAAGGAGCCAGGATTGAGTCTTGCTCTACCGCTGTGTTACAAAGCCAGACTACTCTAGCTGATTTTGGGTCCCACGTCCCTCCCTGTGGAAAAGGGTCCCATACCAGCCTCCAGCTTGGTGTCATGTTAGGAGAAAGGAGCGGTGGGACGTATAACCACCACAGGCCAGGGAAGGGCTCTGCAAACCTTTGGCAGAGAGGGCATGGTAGTGCAAACCCTGGGCTGACAGACCCGCATCTGTGTCAGCAGTTAGTCAGGGTCCAGTTTTGAGTTTCATTCCAGCTGCCTTCGAGGTTTTGCAGGGCACCAGGAAGCAATGTAGATATGGCCAGTAGAGGGGACGAGTAATTAGCAAGTCCTGAATCACCAGGGAGCCTGGAGTGGCCAGAAAGTCACATACAAGAAAATCCTCTTGCCCCCTGCACAGCTGCTGATACATACTGAATTAAGAGGACACCAGAATGCATAGGAAGGCTGCATGACTTGCACGGAGAAGACAGAGGGTGTCCTGGTTTTGGCTGGGATAGAGTTACATTTTTTCCTTGTAGTTGGTATAGTGCTGTGTTTTGGATTTAGTATGAGAAGAATGTTGATAACACACTGATGTTTTAGTTGTTGCTAAGCAGTGCTTACACAGTCAAGGACTTCTCAGCTTCCCATGCTCTGCCAGGTGCACAAGAAGCTCGGAGGGAGCATAGCCAGGACAGCTAACCCAACCGGCCAATGC
>NW_009199836.1:0-6131 GCF_000690835.1 Fulmarus glacialis | reverse complement strand
CCAGGAGCGTTCTTGCTTGTACTCGTCCGATTCTCTCCCCCATCCCACCAGGGGGGAGTGAGCGAGCGGCTGGGTGGGGCTTAGTCATTGGCAGGGGTTAAACCACGACAGAGCTTTTGCAAAATCCCTTTAAGACCTTAGCAGGATCTTTCTAAGCTATGGGCTGAATGAAGGTGGACAGCAGATCATCTTTTCTGCCACACAAATGGATCCCCCCAAGTGAGGCGCTAGGTTGAGAGAAGTCCGCAGCTCTCCAAAGATGGTTGAGATGAGGAGGCAGCTGGCTGAGGCTCACCTCCATGGTCTTCTGCAGAGGAGGTCACATTCCCCATCTCTCACTCCAAACATTTCTCTCTTTCTCCCTTCCTTCCTCACTTTGGTTGCAAACACCAAGAGCTAGCCCAAGAGGGACAATTTAGCTATGTCTTGTACATCCAAATAAAACACAGACATCAGTGTGGAGCCATGCATCTGCTTGCCTTACCCCGGGGAAGTTGCTGGATTTCCTTAGGTTCAGTTGATACCAGAATCTGACACAGAGTATTTGCCCAGCTCCACCGCCCAGGGTTTCTCTAATTAGTAAATTGTCGGCAGTGATGTAATCATCATTTTGAGGAGGCATAAAGTGTATTACGTACTTTGATAGGGTCCAAACATCAGCTCTGATTTTTGCCTCTCTTTATTATATTTTTTTTAAGTGTGCTGTTGAAATGGGTCACCCCTTGCGATTATACTAAGGAAAAAAAATACAGAAGTGACACAAATTACTAATTACTTTATTATGCAGTGATTAAAAAAAAAAGGAAAAGAAAAGAATGAAAACCTAGAAGTTGCTTCAGCAAATTCTATTTTTAAAGACATAATTACTGGGTTTCAAATGTACTAAATTAAGTAATTCTCTGCCAGATTTCTTCCCCCCTTTTAATCTTCATTCTTGGCTGCGTGGCTGGCTTTGTAGTCAATGCTCTGCTAGGGTGATGCGCTTAGTCTCGTATTATTATTAATTATTAGCAGTATGGTAGCACTCCCCACCAAACGCAGAGCCATGCTGCCTGTGCTAGGTGCTACACAAGCACTGAGTGAGATGTGAGGCAAAGAGAGCTTCTGGGCTAAATAGACAAAGGCAGCCAGTGCTCATACATTTTGCAGAGATGCCTCCTGACTTGTCTCAACTGATAGATGCTGGAAACCCTACACGTGGTCAGGGGGCCCAGGGGCAGATCACGTCATGGAGAAAAATCAGTTTTGCAGCTGGGATGTGTGTTTCTGAAGGGTCTACAGGAAAGGAGGCAGGAGGGGCCCTGATGTGCCATGATGCCAGGTGATTATCTGCTTTGCCTCTGGGGACTGTGGCTCTCTGGGCTGCCAGGATTTCCCTGGGAAGGGTCTTTTCCTCCAGCTTTACCGTGGTGGTGGTATCTTTCCCCCTGCAGGGATGTGGGAAAGCAAAATGGGATGTTCTCACCCACCCTGAGGGATCAGAGGAGCCAGAAGGGATGGCAGGAGTGTTGGTACAATTAAATTGTGCTCATGCAGGAGCTCCTAGGCCACCCCCAGGACTCTGGAGAGCTCTTGGTCATGGTGAGTACCCCAGAGACATCTAAATGAAGTCTCCCAAGCGCAGTGGTGAGTCCTGTGCTGGGATAGTATTTGGGGTGAGCACAAGGGGATGGAGGAAGGCTGGAGGAGGTGGCAGGCACAAGGTCTGGGTCCTGCTGAGGAAAAGCGACAGCTTAAAAATCAGTAGGATGGATCCTGGTTTGTGGCAGGGTGAGAAGGTAGGAGTGTGAAGTCTGCTTGCAGATGCTGCTCCCCAAGCCCCATCCCTCTAGAATATTGCAGGGAATGTAACCCTGAGCCAGGATCCAGGCAGGGGCTGAACCATGGTCTGGAGTGAAAGAGACTTGGGTTTCTTCTTTTTGATGGGGTCTCAAGTTCAGTGGAGGACTGGCCACTTGGCAATACCACTGTCTGAAGGTAATCGCAGTGACTTTAGGCAACACAACGGATGGGAAATCTCTGATTTCTAAGGATCTGCTCAGCACTTCAAATACTCCTTTCTCTTGAATCCCAGGCTGCAAGAAAATGTTTCACATCCTCCTGGATCACAGAAATGCATGCTGACAGTTTAACAGCCTGCTTCTTTACAATGTTTAAGCACACTCTGTGCCAGTATAACTATTGCCCAACTTCATGCCAAGCTCAGTATGTCCTGTTTCTCTTATTCTTTCCTGTCATACAGATTTTGGTAAGCCTGTGTACCCCAAACTCTCCCAGGACCTCCCCTCTCCCCCTCCCCTGTAATTAAACAGGAACTGTTGACAGCTGCTGTCGAAGCCAGTTCCAACTCTCCAGAAATTTTCAGCAAATAATAAGACAAGCTCTGAAATAAGAAGTCAGATGAATTCGGTGGAGGAGAAGGCAAATTCTCAGTAGTCCTAAGGGACTTCAGTTCAGAGAAGGGCCACTGACACTGCACAAAATAAAGTAAAAACAATGCCTAATATTTTTGCTGTCTGGTGAGATACCAAGACCAGCTCCCAGAGAAGGGGAGGGTTTTGCAAGGCTTTTTTTCACTTTTTACCTTCAGAGCTGTGTCGCTTGCATCGCACAGAGTGTCTGAGCTGGAGTATCAACTCAAGGGATCCCAACTCAATGGTGCACCCACCATTGCCCTCGGTGGGGCCTGGACAAAGTCACCAGGGAAACAAATGGGCCGGCTGAGGTAGGGAAAAGGATAACTTTTGGAGTCAACTTTCTGACATTTTTTCCATGCCAAGAGTTTGAAACACCATCGCATCAGAAAGGATCTGCAATGGACGTTTCTTTAAGCAAGGAATTTGACAGATATTCTTGCTCTGCTGAACTTGCCTTGTTGACTGTTTGGTAAGTCCTTTAAACAACGGTATTTTGATAAAAACTGTCACATAACTAAAAACATCGTAATTGCTAAAAACATTCTCATTAACAAAAAAGTTCTCTTTTCAAATTCCCTTATTCAAGCAGCTCTATAAGCTTTTAAGCCTTCAAGCACCAGTAAATGACAGCTTTGTTAAGAATGGCTAGTTTACATCAGCAAAGAGGCTGGAGAGGCAATCTGGGTTTATTGCAGATGGAGGGGGAAGTGTTTGATGTTAGCACAGACTGAGGTTCTCAACTTCCAAAAGAAACTCCTCTTCGCTTATTCAAACTCACAGGTAACAGTTAAGAGGCTTAAAGACAAGATGCTGGGATGATGCTAAAAGAAGTGACCTTTTTCAGGAGGATGTCACTTTTTGCTTGCACAAATGCATGGAGACGTCACATCCCAGGGCTCAGAGTGAATTAGCTGAGTAGGTCAGAAGGAGACATGAAAAATAAAGAGCTTCTGTGTTGGGGAGGATTTGCCAATGAGATCTAGCTATGACCTCAAGCAAATGAATCTAAATTCAGCCCAAATTCTCTCAAATCAAGGTCCACTTGGTACACAAGTTCCAGACTGGCCTACATGTTGTCCTCTGTAGGCATTCAGTAAACAGCTTGACCTTTGCTCCAAATCCAGAAGGCAACATGACAGCCTTCCCAGGATCCAGTGACACGTCTGAGACCATCGCCTCAAGGTTAAGTGGGATAGCCAAACCATGCCCACAATACCATATCCCATCTACACAGATGTGGTATTAGCAGAGTTCTCTGAGGCTCATCCCAGCATAGTTGAGAAGGATGCTCTACCATCAGTGTGGTGTGATTGGGCAGCTGTTATGGCCCTGAGTTGATGAGGAATGTTGTTTTGCATCTCAGCATGACACTCAAGGCTTAATTCATGCCTATCTCTAAAACATTTTCACCTGCAGGCTTCAAAATTGGTCCCATATCCTAACCCAGGACGTGTGCTGCTGTGCTAGTCTAGACTAAAACTGCCTGGAGGACACCTCTAGATTTCCTCTCCTCTACCCAAAAATGGTTATTCAGGAAAAACCTCTTAGTGTCCCCTTATTCTTTGGTATGATGCACACACTGTCAGTGCCTTTCTGGGTCCTACAATCAAAGGTAGCAGCCACCTCCAACAGAAAAGTGGTGACATGTTGAATTGCCACCACCTTGATGCCTTTGCAAGAACAAAAGTAAAATTCATGGTGGGGTTTCATGCTTCTCACTCTTGGGTCCCCCCAGGGGTATCTTTACCCCTCCTCTCCCCCCCACCTGCCCCCAGCACCAGTGGCAGAGCTGCCCAGCGCCCAGCCCAGGCACACAAAGGACTGGTGTTTGCTGGGCAGTGCCTGCCCGGGGCGGCCCTTGGCCATGCGGGGTGTCCCCAGTGCTGAGCTCCGGCAGGTCAGGCACAAGCCCTTGGCCATGGGACACTTGTGATCACAGGGACACCCAGCTCAGGGCATGCCAAGCCCAGAGATGTCCTGAGACCCTTCAATGTCAGGTCTACACAAAGCCAGTACTCTAGCCTTCTGCTAGTGATGTCCAAAATCATATTGAGTGGGCTACAGGGCTGAATACACACTAGCACAGGTGATGGGTCAAACTGAATAGAGAAGGGGCTTACAGCCACAGATACCAGCCAGTGTAGATAGACCTAAAGAGCAAGGTAACAGGCAGGAAATGATGAGAAAAAGTTGAGACAATAAAGTATCTCTGTTGATGACTCTGGAGGTACACAAGAAATGGGTTTACTTTACATCAAAGCTGAAAAAAATCCCAAAAATGAGAAGGCAAGCTGGTTCCTTCTGATGCAAAACAATTATTTTAAACAGGAAATAAACATAGAAAATATGGAAAAGTTGTGTTTGTGACTTACTGACCTGAAACTAAGCAGTTCTGTTTGCATTTTGAGTTTAAAAGCAAAACATTTCATTCCACACAGAACAAATAATTTTCTTCCCTTTTCATGTTTTCAGTTTCGATCCCTGTCATTTTAGAAATTTAGGTCCTTTTTGGAATGAAAATACTGCTTTGAAACAAAAAGTTGGAACAACTGAAACATTAATCTTGACATTGTCCAAGATTTTTTATTTTTCTGAAATTTCCCTTTTGTCTCTTCTTCCCTAGCTTAAATTATTCATTAAATTCAATGTGAGTTTTCAAGCAATTTCAGACTTCTTCCCAAACCCTTTTTTTTTTTTTTTAGGGAATTTACTAGTCTCTGTATATACATATATGTGTGTGTGCATACATATCTATATATGGATTGTGATTAAATTCTCAGTTGTACGAAAAGATTCGTAAGAGGCATAAGAGATTGCCTATTCAGGAGGGGGTAGGGTAGGCTCATGATAACTTATATCTTTGCAGCTACAAGGACATCTAAGCTCGAGCAAGGAGAAGGCATTTCAGATGTCCTGATGCCAGTTGCTGCCAGACTCTGGCTCCCTGGAGAGACGAGGCAGAGCATCCCGAATAACAAGCGACTGAATTCGGCCCTCCATCCTCTCCACAATCGCTGCAGCCCGCTTGTCCCAGATGGCACAGGGGAATAGCCGTTTCTTTTCTGACTCAACCAAGCCTACACGAGCTACACATTTCCCACTCCCCCGCTGCTGAAAAGCAAACAATCCATTAGGGCTTCGTTGACTGGATCTGACATTTCCCAGGTGCAGATTAACACCCCCTCGGGGCCTCAACACCGTGAAAATCAACTCATCGTTTGCGCGTCACTTCCCATCACTGCTCCTGGTAATGAGGAGCCCCAGCACCTGCCAGCCCAGCGCTCAGTGCCCACCAGCGTGGGTTTCCAAGGTGTTTGACTTGGCATGGGAGGGATGAACAGGGGAACGGTGGCATGTCATTCATGGCACGAAGTGTTCAGGGGTAATATGGGCTTAGGGTATTCCCACCTTCCCCTGGTTATTCCTTTAGGCTGTGGATTGACAATGCATAGTCTTTGGAGATGGAAGCAGCTTTAGGTATCCCTTCCTCTTGCTCGTTGTTCCTGCCTGGTCCTACCCTCTTAGGTGGGCTGACTCAATGGTGTATGGGCCATGCTGTGAAGTGGACAACTGACCCACTGTGGTGGGTTGACCTTGGCTGGACATCAGGTGCCCACCAAACCACTCTATCACTCTCCTCCTCAGCCAGACAGGGGAGAGAAAATACAACAAAAGGAGGTAAGGACAGGAAGAGATCATTCACCAATTACTGTC
>NW_009199835.1:0-28004 GCF_000690835.1 Fulmarus glacialis | reverse complement strand
CCATCCAGCCAGTTTTTTACCCAGTAAAGTCATAGTCTATATACAAAGACAAATGAATTGAAGTGTCTCCACCACTCCATCAGCTTTTCAGATAAAGTAAAACAAGGGGCTTAATCCTTGTTCTCTCCTTAGTCCTTGGAGATGAAAACTACAAAATTTCTACTCCCTTTAGTGGAAGCAGGATTGACCTATATACCGTAAAAGACTGAAAGTGTTGATTTTGTAAAAGAATTATTTCTTTTATGTAAACAAATATTTGTCTTATCTTTTCCATTTTAGTTTTAGCCACCCTGAAAGGCTAAATCCTGAAATGAAAATAGTCTCCAAACAGATGTATTTTGGTATCTCTGGATGGCATTTTCCAAGTTCTTGCCTCTTTTACTAGTTTTGTCACAGCAAATACATTCTGTGTCACCTAGGCGTTATGCCCTTTAGCAGCACAGTCAGGCATGTAGACTAAGGCTAGATTGCTGCTTCTGCTGCAAATGGAGAGAAAGAGGAGCATGTCCAGAATCATCTCAGCGTACAATGGTTGTCTAAGATCTGTTTCTCTCTACTGACTATGGTGGGAGGCTATGCAAGTGGTTTGGCCTGAACATTCATTTCCTTGATAATTAGATACACAAGACCTGTTTCTTTTGCATGATCACATATAATACATATAAATCTAGATAAAAACATATGATACATACAAACCTTTACAGATAATTTCCTATCAGCAGCACCACTCTTCATAGCAGGGATGTTCAGTATCTTCCTCATAAATACTATCTTGCAATTTCAATGAAAATAAGTTGTTCGGCTTTAAAATAAGGAATATGAATCTCCACCTTGAATCTAAAGCATTATTTATTCCATGTTAGTTTAACAATGAAATTAAGTACAGAGAAAGATTAATTACAATAACATTTCCATAATAGTCGTTTGTTGTCAAATTGGCATAAAATTGAATTGGCATCTGGGCAGATACAAGGTTATTTTTCAGCCACATTTCTAGATGTTTTCCAACTGTCATACTACCTACTACAAATTCTCAAATAAAATTCCACTTTGTCCTGACATTTGTAAAAAGGCTATTAAAATTTCACGTAGAACTTGAAAGTACTTTAAGTAGGGTTATATTGCTAATTAAACCCTTTGCCAAACCTTTGCTGGGCTTATGTAAGAGTTTCACATTTAATGAGTAAAGCTGAACATCAAAAGCTTATGCTTACTTCCTCCGTTCAGCTGGTTAAATAGCTGCCTTTCCTCTTTCTTGCTATTTACTCATTAACATCATTTTTTCTTTTGCCAGTTCAGGAAAACCTGACTGGCAGCCATGGAAATCTCAGGCTGTGAATTCTCCGTCTCAAAGATACTGTGTTTGTATTTTATGAAATGTTCCCATTGCTTAACAGACCCGTACCATTTTTTGAAAACCAACACAAGCACAGTGTTTAGTTTCTTGTGCTGCCCCTTGGTGTTATTAGAGTGGGTTTTCTTCCTAGATAACTGCGTTGAACAAAGACATTAAAAAAGACTTTACCAAGGAAAAAAAAAAAAAAAACTGTTATACAAAAGACCTACTTTAAATTTTTAAAACCAGGTTCAAAGGTTTCTTTGTGATCAGGTTTCATCTATCCTGAGCAATTTGAGTAGAAGAGATGAAAGTGTTATGATGGCAAGAAAAGGTTAAATAAATATTATGTGTGTATATTTCTGCTGTATGATTGCACTTAAACTAACTTACTATTTAAAGGTGGTTCTTTGTCAGAGTATCATCATTGTATTAACCGTTTTACAACAAAAGGGAGCCCATGATGACCCCTAGAACTGCTCTTTTTTGCTCTCTCAATGAAAATAATAGATTCAGCTTTCAAAAACATTGCCTTGGGCATGCACACTGATGTGGTACACAAAGAACAATATTGGCCATCTGTCCAGCCTGCTGTACTGCAGCACTGGAATATTTATATCTACCAGAGTGGGGGTGGAAATGTAACAAGGAGCAGTTACTATCCTTGCTACAGTACCTGTAATATTTTTGGAAATAAATGTAAGATATGAAAAGACCCTTTGGCTTAATGCCCTTCTCTTTAACCTCGGTACTATTCAGTTTTATTTTAACTGCAGATACCACATTTTCATTTGTTTAACTTGGGCCAAAAGTGCATATAACCCAAGAGGAAATAGCATACTTTAAAGGAAATTTGACAATGATTATTGTATACTTTGCTTTCTCAAATGTATGTTCACCCTGTTCTGATAACCTGGATTTAGAGTGCCTGCTCATACTGAAGTCTAGAGCTGCAATTCAAAATGTTCTGGCTTTTTTTCCTTAATATACCTTGCACCATTAACAGCAGAGGTCTTAAGGTGTAAGTTAAACCCTTACACCATTTGCTGCTACTCGAAGTCCCTTGCTTTGCGCTGATGCCACTTGGGATGTTTCAGTTCATCTGCAACTTTAGAGCCTATTCTAATTTCATGTTACACTTTCACCAGCACGCACAGGCATTCCCTCCCTCTCTCTTTAATTTCAGTACTGAATAAGTGAACATCATCTTGGGTAAATATTGCCAAACCACTTTCACCTCCATTCAGGAAAGTGGGACTGTTACTGTCATTTATCTCTCAGAATTACTTCCTTCATTTGGTCATTGCTCACTATATTTAAACGCCACATCTGCTGAGAAGACAATAAGCATGCTATAATGAGACACGCTTTTAAGGGAGAAGTGCTAATCCTTTTTTTGCCACGTAACTCTAAGGGTGCACTATCTGATTGTGTCGGAATTATATGCATACCTTTTTACTTTCGTGAAAATCTCGTAAAGCAAACTGGTTTTGTTAATCACTCCTGCAAATGGTTCCTGACAGCAGTCAGTTTTGCATTTGCAAACGGAGCCAGGTTTCTCTCCTCCACAGAGCTGAATAGCGTCTTTCAAGGAAGAAAAAAAAAAAAAATCCCAAAACAGGTCTTCTCTCTAGTGGTTGTCTGCTACCTTTCAAAGATGCAGTTTCTTCCGTATGTTTCCTCCTTTCCCTCCCCTCCCTCAAAATTGTATACTAAAATCAACGTCGGCTCCCTTCTTCCTGATACTTGAACTCACTCCCATCTGCACAATAATTTTTCTTTTGGAAAGGGGTAGTTTTGTTTACACAGAAACTCTTACATTTGAAGAATAAATGACACAACACAGGCAGCAAATTTTTTCAAAGGTCCTTTTTTTTTTAAGCATTCAAAATGAGATATGCAATACATTCCCTCAAAGGAGATAAAATGTTTGCTCAAGCATATTTGTTTTAACTGCTCCACACACAAAAACAAACAAACAAAAAGTCAAGTAAGGCTTTTTAGGTAAGTAAGTATGTGCATGAGCGTGCATAAGTGCATTAATAAAAAAGTTGCAAAAAACCACATCTATAGCTGCCTTCTGCACCAAAAACTTTAAGCTCTCTGGCTAAGGAGAGAAACCATTTTTTGATCAAAGCAGTGTGTCAGAAATAATATAGACATTAACTTTTCTACAGTTAATCACTCTTTCTTCTGATACTAAGCCAATTCCATAGAATATAATCTCTTGGGTAATATCTCTTGCCAAGCTGTTGTATGTCTTTTGTAAACAGATGTTGCTTTTCATGAATATTGATTATAATTAATATATTTACCTTGACCATAAACTATTGATAAAATATTTTTCTTGTCTTGTTCTATTTGAAAGCTTTTTTTTTTTCTCTTTTAAACTGAGGAAATGTATTTGTTCTTTTCTATAGCTTTAGCATAAACATTCTAGAACAAGGGATTAGGAGCCACGTGTATTCTGGTATGAAACTGGATTCTGCCATTGTACTTACAGCATATTTGAGAAAAGGTATTTAAGCCAGAAAGGTGTATTTAAGCATTTATCTTTTCTAAAAAACACTAGAGCATCTTTGTTTCAGGACTTTGCGGGAAAAAAATGCACAACTAAGACCGTATTACTGGAAAAATTCCTTTTCCCAAACCTTCATTTCTTCGGCCAGCAGCAAGGCATTACATTTCTCCAGTTCTGCTTCATGAAACCCAGTTTCTTTGTATCATGGGTCTAGAGAACAAGTCTTATGAGGAGCAGCTGAGGGAACTGGGGCTGTTTAGCCTGGAGAAGAGGAGGCTGAGGGGAGACCTCATCGCGCTCTACAACTACCTGAAAGGAGGTTGTAGCGAGGTGGGGGTTGGTCTCTTCTCCCAAGTAACCAGCGATAGGACGAGAGGAAATGGCCTCAAGTTGCGCCAAGGGAGGTTTAGACTGGACATTAGGAAAAACTTCTTTACTGAAAGAGTGGTCAGGCCTTGGAACAGGCTGCCCAGGGAAGTGATGGAGTCACCATCCCTGGAAGTATTTAAAAGACGTGTAGATGAGACGCTTAGGGACATGGTTTAGTGGGCCTGGTGGTGTTGGGTTGAAGGTTGGACTTGATGATCTTAGAGGTCTTTTCCAACCTTAATGATTCTATGATTCTATGATTCTATGTATTTCCATCACCTCCACAAAATTAAGTCAGATCCCCATCAGGTTTGGATGTATTTAGTTCAATGAATTTTTATCTTTTTATGCTTATTAAAGATTGAACAGCTATCTTCCACTGTCCTAAAGAAGAAAATATTGTAAAGTTCTAGTCAATATGTCTCATTGTTTTGATAATTAGTGGCTAGTAGTTGTTTTTATTTATTCATTTTCACAGATATCTTCCTGAGGAGTGGAGGGAGAAAAAACTAGTTGCATTTCTACATCACCTATTTCTGTCACCACCTTTTTCATATCCAGATTTTGCTACTCTCTCATTCACTGCAGGCACACACTCACACAGTGAAAAAACAAATAAACAGAAAGGCATTGTAAGCAATAGGTTTCTGGTAGAGAAGGGAGCACGAGAGAGAATTAGAAGCTCTCTTAGATATTTCAAGTTCAGTAAAAAGAAAGCTAAAGAACATTTTCTCCTGCTGCCCTGCCTTTTCACTGTGACATTTCTTCCATTTCATTTGCCTCTGTGGATTCGTGATCTAAAGCTCACTGCACTTAGTGAGAACTTTTCTATTAACTTTGCACTACTTTGCTATGCCAGTTCAGCTATAAATCTTCTGTCATGTAAGCCAGCTTGCTTTCTGGTTGAACTACACCGTGCTGTGTAGATGTACCCTCTAGCTGCCTATGTGGTTTTAAATCTGGGATAAATTACTAACCCAGCAAACATTTATGCAGATGTTAAAGTTAGAGAGGTGTCTACTCCTGCTGAGATTGGGTACTGGAGCCAAACGTGGCATGCTGCATCACTTCGAAGGCTCCTTGGGCGTGCGTTACAGCACCATAGGCCTTCAACTCACATCCAGCCAGCTGACAGCTATAGTGGTTTAAAACTTTACCACTCGCCAGCTTTTGTTGTATTCCCCTCTCCTCACTTTGCCTAAAGTTACAGCCCCAACAGTGGAGCTGGTGGAAGAGAAGAGCTCTGCAAAGCCACCGCTCAATGCAGCGTCTTTGTGCAAACCTACTTTCATCAATTTTTTAAATGCGCTGACAGGCTGAAGACATCGATTTTTTAAATGCCAGCGGCGTTGCCCCACACTGCCTTCTGCTCCTGCCACACCAGGCAGCAGTGGCTGGCAGGGGGCTGGGTGCACAAAGCCTTCAGCTTGCCCCTTTAAGACAGGCTTTTTTTTTTTTACATTTCCTGCCCTACACAAAATAATCCTTCTTGCCATTATTTGTGGAGCTATCACATTTTAGTGCAGCAAGTTTTCGAATAGCAAAGTAATAAAGATATTAAGGAAAGAAAAGAAAAAAGAAAAGAAAAAAAAAGCTTTTAACTCTGAAGTTTCCCAAGTTAGTCTTAACAATAGGTCAGATCCAGTAACAAATTATGAGACATTTCTCTTTTTTCCCCTTAAATTTAGCTTTCTTTTGGTTTTTTTTCCACACATTTATTAGTTGCAGAGGCAACTAAAATGGAAAAACAACACCAAACCTTTCCCACCCTTATTTCCCAGTTTGCATAGATTTGAACTTTTTAATATTTACCCGCATGGAAACATCTACCATCTGGTGAGCATACTTTGGTCAGATGCTCTGCTCCCAGTAGTCAGGATGTCTTGGAAAAATTCCTAGTTCTTAAAAAAAAAAAAAAACAACTTTGTCTGTGCCAGGATGGTTTGTGGGCCAGATGCTTATCTGAATTACCCTGATGCAAGTAACTACTTCCAATACTAGTTGAAAAACAAAAGCTATTCGTAATTTTTTTTCCTTCTTTATTTTATTTTCTTCAATTTACTGCTGTAATTAAATAGACTGAGATGATTAAAATAGCCTCAACAGCCTTTTAAGGGGAACAGCATCTTTAGTTTAACTCAGAGTAAGAAACCAAAGACTTAAATTCCCTTCTCTCTCACAAAAGCAAGTGCTGAAGTAGATTTCCCAAGAATTTGAACCTTTGAGTCTCAGGAACCTGGAACAGAGCCTCCTTCCTCCTTCCTCATCTCAGTATGAGCTATAAAAAAGCACCTTTTTTCCAAAACAGTCTTTATTCCAAAGGATAAAATTCATAATTTTATAAATGGTGTGTACCTCTACTAGGACTCATGAGAGCTTCTCCTGCTTGTCCCACACTTCTAAAATGCTGCATTCAGTAACTTAACTGCCTTCACTGCACTTGTGTTAATAGACCCAGTTTTCAGGTTTCGGTCTTTAATGACATAAAATTTCACAATCAGGAATTATACTTGTTCTCCCTGTTTGCTTCAGTTCACTGAAGTTTTCAGACAAAAATGTGAGAGACACAAAGAAACAATTAGGAAAAATGTTTATAGCCTTCAGGAGAATTGTTCATTTTTTATCCCTTTTGTTGGAAAACAGATCTTTTCTCCCATATGGCACCTCAGAACAGAGTTTTTGGCACTCAGACTGCTATTTGCAACATATTCCTAAGTGCTAATGCACCTTTTTTTTTTTTTCCCCTCTGCTGCTTTTTTTAGTTTTCTGTTGTGTCTGAGCAATCACTGTCTGTTATCAACCCGAGGTGTTTTTTTGTGGATTTTTTTTTCCTTTTTCAGCTGTACTGGAATCCAGATGAGGACATGCTAACAGCTTATCTTTGGAGGTTGTTTTTTTTCTTTTTTTTTGTCAGAATGGGAACTATTTTTAAGAAACAGTTCATCTCTTGTATTTTCTTTTTTACTAGTACAAAAGAAAGGATACAGAAAGAAGTGGGGCTAAATTGCCAGAGCACTGTTACTGAAGGGCATTTTTCCTTTGGAATGCCCTGCCACGCTTTGGTAGTGAGCATATAGGGTGGCACACTGGATTACATCTAAACAGGCAAAGCAGAGAAATTACTTTAGTTTGAACTATTCCCTGAGCCTGAAGATAGCAATTCCACAGCCACTGAAGAGGAATAAGCTGTAAGAAGCGGACAGTCACTAACAAAGCAAAGGATGACTCAGATGTCTCTAGTGCTCCAGAAATATTGTATAATTTAAAATATTTCAACATTAATCCAAAAACCACTGAAATTAAAAGGAGTGTATGCCCTCATTTCAACAGGTCTTTGATCACATCCTAATTTGGAAATTATCTCTAATCATTAAACTAGTCTTAGTGATGGCACTTTGAGACAATAGCCATGAAAACAAAACACTGTTGGTATTGATGTTTTTTAAGAAATCCTATTCAGAATTATGCAAAATTTAATTAAAATCAGTTACCACCATTTCCCCTAAGCTGAAAATAGGGTTTTGTGGTCCTGCCCCACTTCTGTTCCTGTCTTTCCACCACCTCCCTGGACTGTGCTGGTACAAGTACACAGTGAGTCAGATAGTGAATCAAAGAAAGCAATAAAATACGGATTATAACCAAGCGAGAAATAAAAACTTTGGTATTAGTTCAATTACCATTTGGCCATGGTATGCTTGTGCTGGCATAGCGGAGGGATTGGAGCTAATGTGATTTAGTTAGATCGAAAGAAGACACTGGGTAGTTAATGACTAAGCAGTTGTCTGTAGCCCCTGAGATATTTATAACCCCTTTCCTTTAGTGCCTGTATTAACACATACAGTAATCTTCTCATTGTCTCAGATCTAAAGACATAAAAACGATAAATCAAGAGAGAGAAAGAAAAAAGTGTTAATCCAAGCAGATGAAATAAAGCAGAGAAATACTAAAAGTTACCAAGACCATAAAGTAAACCTGTATCAGAGCCATGAGCTGGGCCCAGGTCTCCATGTCTTCTCATTGTTCAGCTGCAAATATTTTGGTTTGATTTTTCTTCTTCTTTGGCCTTTTATAATTTTACATAAAATGTAATCCCATGCCATAAGAAAATGCCCCCCAAAACAATCATCGCCTATTAGGTTATCTACCTTAAAAAGCAATTCCTGTAAATAATTCTCTTTAATTTCATTCATGTCTCCTGCTATGTTTTTGCTAACTATTGTTATAGACAAGCATTTACCACACTGTAAAATCATACTGATTTGAGAACTTCAGCTTGACATGCATAAATTAGGACCTATTTGAATACCAGGTATGGATTTTAACTCTCCATAGCCAAAGAGGGGAACGCTGTTGCTAGCAGACTGGTAAAGACAGCTGAGTATAAACCAGGTGCTTTATGAATGAGTTAAGAAAATTAAAACCAGAAAAACTAAGAAACATGTTGTGGTTGTATGAAAAAAATCTTCCAATTAGAGCTTATAAGTCTATCAATTCTCTTCCAAAATTCATAAGCACGTGCATATTTTTAACACATACTAAAGACATAAATGTAAATAAATGTGCATGGCATGTCATTGATAATTGTCAATAGAGTGCATGAGGTTGCAGAGAATAGGCACAGACACTACTGCAGGACCTTGGAGTTGTCCCAGTTTCCGTGTTTAGATGTCTACTTTCAGCGCATCCCATGCTTCCCACTACTGTGTGAAGGTTCCTGCTTCACCCAAGACACCCAAGTGTGTGAATAGAAGACAACTGTGGAGGCAGACTTCATTGCCAGTAAACAAGTTTCATAGTGAGAAGATGCGAAGTCATGGCAGTGTGGAAGGAATGTTGTGGGAAAGAACAAAGAGTAGTGTTTTTTTGGCATAGTTGTAAACCTAGGGATAGAAAACAGAAGACTAATTGAATTAAGTCTTGTACAATTTTCTAATGTAATTTCCACAATCACTTGATTTTTTTTAAGATTGAAAGGACATTTGGAATTACATAGTTTTGTAAAATAACTCCAATTTTCTGTTTGTGAGATGAACAGGAGCTTTCAGCTTTAAAAATAATGATATCAGAAAAACTCTGTTATAGGATGGGAGAGAGATTGTGAGGCTGGAAAGGATAAAACTACATCAATTCTTTCCATTTCATAAAGGGCTGGACACAAAAGTTATGACCTTTAGTAAAGCAATTTTTAAAAAAATGACAGGGGTGCGGAAAAAAGCTTCTAGTGCAGCCAGGTCCGTTGGGAGGCAAGTAGAGACTGAGAGATGTCAGAGAGCCATAGCATAGATCAATATCAGATGGATTCAGGGAGGCAGGAGAGAATAGAGAAAACAGAGATGAAGAATGTGAACCGATAAAATTTACACTCACGTGAATAATTTTCTCTGAGCTGTCACTTAAAGAAGTCAACAATTCAGACAAAATTATATTTCCTATTTGTTCAATCTATTTGGTTTTTTTTGTTTTGGTTTTGTTGGGTTTTTTTTTTTTGTAGTGCTAGAATAGAAAATAGTGAAGTCTAATGAGACCTATGAAGTTAGGTTTGGAGGCACCAAATCTCTAGTAGTATTACATGCAGGTTTTCAGTGTGAAGGCTGAGTTCTGAGTTATGTACAGCTTGAAAGGCCTAAAGCTGAGTTCGGTTCAGAAGATATTTTCAAATGAACCCAGTCTATATGGGTGTTATCAACCTACTCAATTTATTTGGTTACACAGTCTCTTTTTTTTTTAATTAAGAAATTTTTTTTAATTTCTGTTTCAGATTAGTGTAAAATATCAGAGGTGGTGTATCTCACGTTTGCAATTCTGCTTGTTTTAAATTAAAATTAAGAAAATCAAAGAGAAGAAAAGAAAAATAACCTAACCTTTCAGCACTTTCAAACAAATTTAACTTGATTCTGGTCAATAAATGGGAAAAGTTTGCAATTGTTCTTGGACAGGATTCATCTTCATGAGTATTGATGTTCAGTGCCATTTTAGATATTATTTGGTATTGGAGACATCTGAAATCCAGGGTTGATCAATAGGGTATGGGATCTTAGGTAATAAACAGCCTTCAGAAGTGTCAGCTGGTGGCCAAGTATTACTATTATCCTTCATGATAAAAAACAGCAATAAAACTCAATATTAAAGCAACCTAAGACTGAGGCATCTGGTTTAAGATAACCAATGTACGAGCATCTATAGTCAGTAGAGAGAGATGCTGTCTCCAGAGAGCTATTCATTGCATGATAGGTTGAGTTAAGTGCCAAAGAGAGATGGCAACCTCCTGTGGTACTTCTCTTGCAAGAGGCTGTAATGGGACCTGGATCACTAGCTTAGACAAGACTTCCAGTGTTGAGTGGACTGATTGAGTGACACATATCCTATGGTTTTGTCTGTTAGTTTAATTTCCCCCCACACCTCTACCCCAAAGAGTATTCAAAGAGTACTGATGTTTTAAACATCATTAAACGAAGATACTTGCCTCTATACTTTTTCAAAAAAAAAAGCAATACTTACTGCCAGTTTGCTGTTTTACTAATTTCAATTCATTGTACAAAAACTTGAGGATCTGTTTGAAAGGCTGTCCATTCTACTGCAACATCTTGTGCCTGGCTTTTATTTCACAGGCACTGATGTTTTGCCCTAATCGTTTCAATGTGTGTATCTGCAAGGAACAGTACATTGACTAATTAATGTTCCATGTTATTAAGCTCACTTTAATTCATAACTTTCTTCCATGTTTTAAGAATTGTCTAAAATAGTAAAGAAGCTTGTCTCAGTTAAAAAAAAAAAAACAAAACCAAAACAAAACAAAAAGTTGTAATGTTCTCACAAATTAAGAGTAAAGTTTTTAAACATCTTTTAGCTTTATTGAGTTAATCATATTCACCAGCAGTACAATCTGTGGGTCAGAGGTTTATGTACTTAGTGTGAATATCAAGTTGCTGAATGCATAAAAGCTTGATTCCAAGATGGTTAAAGCTTCCTACCGTGGAAAACTACAGTGTCTAATTCTAGCAATAAGAGCCTGTCAGTAACAGAATCTGACCCTCTGCCCTTTCACAGTTCACATACAGCTGCCTTGCCCAAACCCTCATTAGCCTTGCCCAGCACTCTTTACAGAGTGTGTGCTGGAGTCTGCAGTGGCTAACAGGGAGGGAAAATAGTCCGGATTTTGAGCTAATGTTCAGCTTTCCAGCTTTTTTTTTTTCCCCTCGTTTGTTATTTGGAATAAGGGTACCACCTACTGGCCATAAGATTTTGTGAAATTATCTGAAAAATATCCTCTTTTACTTCTGCTCAGTGCCACTTATTCCTTCCCTATTGATTAAAACAACCTAATTTCATACCTTTCCTGTCATTTCATACCATTCTGGGCATGTGGATTTGAACAATGTTCTTTTCACTTTAAATATATTAATCAATAAAGGCCAAAGAATTGAGACAAATATTATGCAGAAGGCCAACTGTTCTTGCTTTACTGTACAGTTTTATTGATGCAGGTAAGAATTCATATATGAATGAGCAGCTTGATTTCTCCAGTATTAGGCAGGAATGGTCTCCAGAACTGTATGTTTTCCTACACGGAAATGTGAAAGTGCTCTTATCTCTCCCTCCTTTAAGGACAAAGGGAACAACAAAATCTTCCTGCTCATGATTTTCAGCTCAGGTCCCGCACACTTTCTGCCTCTGCAGCAGCAGTAGGGCATGCCCAAACTCTTCCTCTTCCACCTTCATTTCCTGACAGCGAGTGAAGCAGAGAAGAGGGGAGGAAGAGATGGAGCTTCATTTAGGAGTAGTGAGGGTCCACAGAGAGACTACAAAGTCCTGTAAGTGCCAGGAGGGATGTGACCTAGTTTGGGTCAGGAGAAACTCAGCAGTCACTCTTCTCTTTCCTCACCCAGCCCACTCACACTACTCACTCCTTAAACAGTCAGCTACAAGAAATACCGCTGATCCTTTCCAGCGTCATTGCTAAGGCCAAATTTCTGAAAGTTCCCACTTACGTGCCTTTGTCCTGCCCACCCAGTAAAAACAAGCCCCATACACTCTGCAGCCACTACCTTCCTACCCAAAGGCCCAGCCCCCCTTCCTTGCCACCAGCCTACTGACGCCTTTCTCCAGGACTCGCCCCAACTTCCCGCTGCCACAGCTGATTCTTCCTACCTCATGCCCTCCGTTCCCCCCCCAACCACTGCCATTTCTCACAAAATTGAATTTGCCTGTGCAGAAAATCTGGAATCAGATCTGATTTGAGCATGAAACATTTCATACAGTAAATATAGAAAGCATTTAATTTAAGAAAAAAAAAATCAAAAGGTGTTTTAAACGACATTTATAAGTATTTTACAGAGAAAAATTACTGGATACTAAGGGTGATATTTAATCTGGTGGAGAAAAGCATAATAAACAAATAGCTACAAATTAACACTTGACAAATTCTAACTTGCACTGTTTATTTCTAATTTTCATCAGTTAGGGTGATTAGTCTTTGGAAAAGATGATCAAAGGTGGGAGTGAGACTATTTGTCTTTTCGAAGTCTTCAAATGTGGACCGGAAAATCAGCTTTAGCCTTCATTAAATTCTCTTTTCTCCCTTGTAGAAGAAAGCAGAATCAATGGTTCCATGTTTCATTCTTCACATATTAATTATGATTCTCTGAACTCTATCCACTGATAAAAAATGTCTGAGCACAAATTTAGACATCTGGACTGCAAACCTCAGACCTTTGCCTACTACAAGTCTGAAAAGCAAAGAATATATTGAGAGGTATAATGTAGACAGGAAAATAACATCAATTTCTGTACACTGCCACTGAAATATACCATGTAGGACCTGTTTTTCTAAACATGGGTTTCAGTTCAGGCTGCCATACTTGCAGACAGATAGGACAAAGCTCAAAGGACCTATGGAATTGGCTTCAGAAGATCAGAAAGACTGTGGCTATTCAGACCAGGCAGCAGATAGTTAAAAGATGTGACATTAATTAATAAAATAAGTTTTTGTAACCTTTACTCAAGTCATACAACCAACTAGAAAATCCAGCAATTGGGGCAGAGTGGTGGTGTTTGTAGGGGTTTTTTTCAATAAAATTGGTAGACAGCTAGGTGTGTTTACTAATTTTGTCATCTTAAGCAGGGGAAAACTGAACGTTTGGCAAAAAATAGGACAAATAACATTACCTTCTTTGCAGTGAAAAAGGAGACTGCAGACTAATCCTGCACTTCTTTCAGGCAAAGAACAGAATGGAAGATTTCATATTTTTTCTCAAATATATTTTTATTGCATTGAAGGCTGTGTTTGAAACTGCTTTCAGTGCTATATGTAGTCCAGATGTTTTGGAGGGCTTCAGTCATATCCAACAGCAACGTGTTGTAGTGGGCCTGACTGGGATAGAGTTAACTTTCTTCATAGCAGCCCATATGGTGCTGTGGTTTAGATTTGTGACCAAAACAATACTGATAACACACTGAAGTTCTAGCTATTGCTGAACAGTGTCTCCACAGCACCAAGGCCTTCTCTGTTTCTCACTCTGCCTCCCCCCCGAATAGATTAGGGGTGCACAATAGGTAGAGAGGGCACACAACCAGGCAGATGACCCGAACTAACCAAAGGTATATTCCACGCCACATGGCATCATGGTCAGCAATAAAAAGGGAAAAGAGGGGGTTTAACTGTCTTTTGCTCAGGAACTGGCTGGGCATTGGTCTACGGGGGTGGGGGGAAAAGAGGGGGTTTAACCGTCTTTTGCTCAGGAATTGGCTGGGCATTGGTCTACCCTTGGGAGGTGGTGAGTGATTGCCTTTGCATCACTTGTTTTGTTTTCTTTCTCTGTTCTTCCACTTATCCTTCACTTATTAAACTTTTTTAAATTAATATTTTAACCCCTGTTTTTTCTTGCTTTTGCTCTTCCTTTCCTCTTCCCCCAACCCACTGCAGGGGGAATGAGCAAGCGGCTGTGTGGTGCTTAGCTGCCTACCAGCGTTAAACCACAATGCATGGAGAGAACTGAAAAAGCCATACAATAATTTTTAACGTATTGTGGCCTATACAAGAATCTCTTTTAGGAAGAAAGCAATTTTCTGAACAAACAACCAGCTGCCCAGTGGTGCAACAGAACTTTAGTTAGTGGAGCAATGTAATATAGCCATGCCACATTAGTTTTAAAAAGGAAACAGAAGGACTCATTAAAAAGCAGACTATTTGTCCAAAAAAAAACCCCTTAAAAGTGGATAACAATGATGCTGTTTTTCATTCTCTAAAGGTTAACATAATTATAGGTTGAAAACAAAAATTAAAGCCACCCTGCTTAAAAATATCCAAAAAGGATTCATGTTACAAGACACAATTAACTTGTGAAACTCATTGCCACGTGATTGAAAAGGAATGAAGAGTTGCTTACAAAACTGGCAATATTAGGTATAACAAAGCTGTTCAATATTATTATGATGGATGGATTCCTTGCTTTCGTAAATATCTGTGGCATTAAAATGGTGCAATCATCTGAGTCATTTTAGCTGCACTTTCCACTTGATGTAGGTTTCCCATTTCAGCAGCATAGCTTAAACCCGATCCTTTGTTCCCCGTGGAATTGGAGCTCCGTCCCACATGCTTACGTGCACTATGAAAATGATACCTGCTTTATATAATACAATTTAATTATTCTAGGTTTTTGCTTCAAAATTTAATTGAAATTACAATAAATAAATTAAAAAGAACACTTTTAATCTATACGAGATAATGATTTTACAGAAACAAAGGCCTAATTTTTTAAAAGTTAAATCTGACCCCTTCCACATTTTAGTAGGTAGGAGGAGAGTCAAACCCTGGATATTGAACCAAATTTAACAGCTAGCCCCTATTCTTGCAAAGGGCAGCACCCAGGCCCATAAGCAGGTGTCTGCACGTGCTAGGTACAGCTATGAATTGTGTCATCCAGAACACAGCCTCGCTGGAAAATAGCGAGCAAGAGAAACAGATCCTATCCCACCTTGTACATGTGGCAGCCTATGTGAACATATGCCACATTCAACATTTTCCTTATGCCACTGTTGAGATCTCTTCCTCCCTGGCACACTGGAAGGGATCAGCAGCTCTACACCATCGAAAGCCCTCTCCTGCCAGCTGCATTCCCTCTGGCCTTCTAGAGAGCAGAGGGGATCCTTCTATCGAGTACGAGAGGGGGAGCTGTTACAAAGCCAATGCCACAGTTATATCCACAGTGTGCTATTAGGCCTGGTCAAAACGTTGTAACAAAACATTCTCCCATCAAAAACTGCCAGTTGTCTGGCCTTGGCACACTCCTGTGGATTGGCTGATCTTGCCAAAACCCCAGCAGAAACTGGCAGACAGGCTGACCACTTGGCTGTAACCATGTCACCTAGCTCAGCAAGACTCTTAATTCCCCTGGAAAGCTTTTGCTGACTTGCTGGTGTCCAAGACTGCATAAAGTGCCTGGCTATAAGCCTGCTTAGGTCTCTCTGCAGCCAATTCCCCAACATCTGGTGGTACCAGACCTCAATTCCCCAAAAAATTGGTTGGTGGTCATTTGGGATGCCTGAGCATTTAGCTTGGGAGCCTAGCAGCTGGCAAAAAATAAGTGAAGACACTGAGGATCCTGGAAAACAGCTCCAGAGCAGAATATTTAGTTCTACAATAAAACAAACATCAACATATTTATTTGGCGCTTTTTTCCCCACTATCTTTCTAGTAAAATTTTTTTAAATGGATATATATTTTATTTCTAATCTTATTGTACTCACAATATTTAACAAGATTTGTTGGTGGCAACACAGAAAGTACAGCTGACCACAGAGGGAGCACAGATACTATCAGCATATATCACGAACTCTGGTAACGTGAATTTTCAATGCAGTGCAAAATTAAGTTTAGCTCCTAAAATGCATGGACAATATGACCAGAATTTTTTCCCTAAGATTTTAACCAAAATATGAGGGGAAAAAAAACCCTAATAGCAAAAAGAAAGTCATCTTGCTACCAATTTTTTGAAAGAGAAAGAAATCAAATTCTACCAATACCTAGAATATACAGCAATAGCCTATAGTCTATATGATAAATCTTGTTGATATTCAGCAAAATATTTTGAAGTATCTCATATCACCATGTGCAAAAATTTCGTCTTGTCTTACAGAGCAGATATATTAAGAAATACTGAAGTGTGTATTTAGCTTTAAGAACATCCGTAAGCCCCTTGAAAGTAAACCCCTTAAAATTAAATAACTGTTTGAAGTAAGTAAGCTGAATAGAGCAGTGTGGAAATTTCACATGTTTTTAAGTGATTTGGTACGCTAAAGCCTTAAGAGCCCATTGAAGTCTATTAGTACTAGGAAACTAAATTTTCCCAGTTAAAAGACAGGTTAACTGCTCAAAAGCTTTGTCTTTCTCTTTACTTCCACCAGATGGTGGTATATTGCAAAAAAACCATACTCATGAACACCGTTTTCCACTCATTACCTAAAAAGCAAGGGAAAGTCTTCATTAGTAAAGTGACTTTCCTTCTAGTCTGTTCATTGTCATTTCAGATGTCAGATAGTTTTATTTTCAACAGATTGAGTAGGAGAGATATTCACAGTTACTATTTTTTTAATAAAATATTTTAATATATTTCTATCCCACTTCAGCAGTGATTTCTGACTACACTGTTTTCGTCTATTTCTTCTTAGCAGAGTTTACTAGTTGTGTTTTGTTCTCTGTCTCACCCGTAACACAAATGCACCTTTCTGGTGGTTTAAGTGTAAGGTCCTGGGCACTCCAAAGTAAGTACTTAAACTGTATTTAGATATCATGATATAACTCCTGAATGTTCTGAATGCTTTGACATCAGCTCAAGGAAGTTTTAACTTTGATTTAAAGATGGGCCTTGGCTTAAAGATGGGCCTTGGCTTCAATGCAGGAAGATTCCCACTGATTCTGAAAGAATGACCTCGGCTAACAGGTGAGCGTGTGCATAAAGCCACATCAGTGTCCCCAGCACCTTCTAGAACTGAGTAACTCGGTAGAAACAGTGAATTTTGAAGCTCTTACAGGATACGGCTTTTTCTTGCAAGAGCCATGGGTATTGGTGATAGAGGGTGATGTGACTTGTGATGTTTCAAGCTTTATCGTAGGTAGTTAATATGCACACTTCATCTCCAAGTATAGTGATATTGAATTAGAATCTGTATACGTAGACATTTAAGTGTTTACAAGTGAAAAAAAAATGCTGAAGGGCTCCCAGTTAAAAACTTTGTATTCTCATCTGAGAATACAGTGAATTTTCTTCTATTGGGAAACTGTTATTTCATCATCTGAACTGAATGGAAGCTGTATGTTACTGGTTTTAACAAAGGAAAGGCTTAAAAGGCAAAATATAATGCTGTTGTCTATGCTTTATTCAGTGTCTCTCCAGGCAATGCCTTGATATGCATTCACAAGTAAAAGGGTCCAACTTGCTAATCCTTAAGTTCCAGAGGCTGAGCTTGGGGCCCCTGGGAATATGAAGCTTAACACAAGTCCTGACACTCCACCCTAAGCTGTGTGGATGTGAAAAGTAGGCTTCAAGCCTGGAGCAGGACGGTTTTCTAATTATCCTCTGTTCATGTGAGAGTCAAAGTCTCAGAAGCTAAACGTAATTAAAACAGATATTCTGTCCCAAACATGAAGCAGCCCAAACTCCCAGCTCTGTCATCCATATTCCGCTGAATTATCCTCTGCCATGTTGACTGCTGCCTCCTCAGCTACTGGTTCACTGATAACGCGGATCATCATAAGACCACTGATCGTGAACAGCAGCTCATCATTTGGTCTCCTTACCCTGAGTTACAAATTGGCTGATGTGACATAGGTACATGCTGAACTGGTGGCATCCTCTACAAAAGCTTCTTGTATTGCCAGTAATCTCCTCAAGTCCACAATAGGAACTAAACTACCTCACCCAAAAAAGGAGATGAAGGGAAAACACATGGTTTTGTCTGTTAAAATCAAGTGTTCCCCATGGGTTGGGAAACTTGTGGAGCACAAGAATCACAAAAACTTTTGTAATTTGGTCATAGCTTTATTTACACCAGAAAATGGACCTGAAACATTGTTAGAGCAGGGAATTTGATCAAAAACCTACCAATAATTTTCAAGTGGCAGTTTATGGTTTACACGCTGCCTCAGTTTGTAGGTGCTCAGCTAGAAATAGTTTGGGAAAAAAAGCAGCATGCAGAAAGTACCATTTTCTAAAAGACAATCTTGATTAACATGGTACAAATCAGGCATGCCGAGCTATTAGCAACTTTAGAAAAATTGATTCCTTACTTTACAACAGGTCAAGTAGCGTCTGGTTGCAACGATAAGGTCTAAGACGCTGTGTTGCTTACTCAGTTGCTGTAAAACAAGGAAAAGAGCATTATCCTTAGAGTCTCTCTCTCTCTCTCTCTCTCTCTCTCTCTCTCTCTCTTACTTTCTTTCCTTCTCATCTTCTCCTTCTGTCCAGAATATTTTCCAACTCACCACTATCCCCTTTTTGTTAAAGATTTAAAGAAAGAGTACACGTCTTATAACAATATATTTCAAAATTTTGGAATACAAATGCAAATTTTATAGCTTCAGTCTCTGGTTCCAAAAATTAAATCAAATCCTCAACTTTCTATTGATAGTGTGTAAAATCTGATAAAAATGTCAACAGTAATCACAAACACTTTTGAAAGGAAAATTGTGATTGCCAGCCCAAAACTTCAATAACACATTTTTTGCTAGTAACAGAATTGCAAAAGTAAAGTTGAACTCTTTTAGATTCATGATTCACCCAGGAACAATGGATAATCTGCAAAATGAAAAAGAAAGCAATACTCATGCCACTGATAACAAAGATAAGTTGGAGAATGGTGAGTAGTTTGTTTGTACAGATAGATTACTCAAACTAAATAAACTTCAGCACATTCACAAATACTTATTGAATGAAGACCTAAATGTTGCAATATATGCAATATTCTGTCACACACTGTAAGTCAGATTCCTTTTTAGAGAAAGTTTTCAAGCTTTCCTGTCATTTTTTCAGTGACAAAAATTTCCAAACTGACATACATAAATATGCTTGTTCTTAATCTCTCTGTGGCCATAGCAGTTTCACAGAACATATCATTTGAAACAAAAATTTAATTTTTAATAATTTTTCCACACTCTGCAATTTTTTTCAACACTTCTGTATGTAAATTGTCTTTGAGTCTTTCTTTAGCTGCAGATACATAACACACTCATAGCCACATGCTAGTATTTTCTATCAGACCTGAGAATCTAATTTTTAATTCAATAAATATAAACCTACTGCTAAAATTTTACCTTATGTCCATTTTATCTGAAATGTTAATTCTCTTCCCTTTTAATGCCCAAAATATTTCCTAAACCTTTGATAGTTCTCTCAAACATTCACTCAATGAATATCTCACATGACACTGGAAAAATATTTTCTATGACACCAGATACCAGGACCAGTAAGATGATTATTACTTCAAATCTTGCTTTATTCTTTTTCACCTTTGTTTCAGGGAACTAGTTCTTTTGCTGGCTCATATTTTTCATCTGATGATGATCATTGTGCAGGGAGAAACTTCTATGACTCATTATAGGCTCAAATCAAGACTCACCTGGTGTCTTTGTAACAGTCAAAGCTGAAGTGTCTAGTCCCAGGTAGATTGATAATTCCTGATGCAGGATTTCTCCCCTAAAGTGCCTCTCTTTTCATTAGGCATGGAGGAAGTCTGCATAACTAGCTTAGACTTAGGTATCTGACTTTCAGATGGTTACAGCTACGTGAGATGAATTCCACATGAAAAGTCTCTAATACTTGCCAGCCTAAAGTTGTGAAGGATTGAACTCAGTGACCTGGATGGTGTCTTCTACTCTCACTGTCTTTTGTGTTACTTCACACCAAATTTCATGCACTTTCAACTCTGTAGTAACTCTACTTTTACAATCCATGCAACAATCAGGATGCTTTTAAGGAATTACAGAGGAAACTTCGTTTTGCTGAGTAGTACTGATCTCAGTATTACTACTCAGTACTAACTTAGAATGGGCCAACTTTCTAGAGACCAGTTAAAAAAATAAGTGCAGCAGGATACCCATGTATCAGTTACTCCTCCCAAAAAACAAGGTTAGATTCTGGCTTGTGCCCTTCCACCTTCTGCTGCTGACTGGGTGCTACTTCGATAGGAAAACTGAAATACTAGTTCTCACAAGTTTGATTTCTGCAATCTCAGGAGGACAGGTAAGAACCTGCTGTTTCTTGTTCTTTGAAGAGGACAGACATAAGCTCATTGTACTCAGTGTCAGAAAGGAAGCAACTTTAAAGGATCTCAACATCTTTTTAAAGAAGTTTATGTTATGTTATGTGGGGAGCAACGTAATATCTCTCTCTTGTGTCCCTGTTTTCTTCATCTAGCTTTAATAGCAACCATTTGCTTCATTTTTGAGTCACCTATCCTATTTTATCCGATCACCACATCCAGCTTCCAGAAGGCTACCTCCCTATCACCTTTGCAATATCTGAGGTTTTTTATATGTCTATTGCTGTCTTAGAAGACTGAGGCTTCTCTGTCAACCACATCTTTTCTTCTTCTCCCACTCCAAATAGTGAGTTCAGTTCAGGTCCAGTGTGACGGTACAGGACATGGAATTGATTTTGTGAATGTTGGAAGGTTACCATTAGGCATACTACGCCATTGTGCAGCTTACACCCACACTAGATGAGATCAGCTATGGGTCATTGTTTTGGCCAGCTCTGCTAATACACAGCAAGAATTATGAAACTATAGGCATTTTTTTATACATGAAACAAGCATAGACATTCATTTTTTGGCCAGAAAAATCAAGTAACATCCCTGTGAAGATCATCTTGTGATGAGATACAGCTTAACAGAGATATGGCAGAGGACATTATGTGCAGTGTCTTCATATACAGGTGTGTGCTTGTGTGTATGTGTACCTATATATTAGCAAAAGAAATATTGTCCATTTATTTGACCTTTTCCCTGTTTCTCCAAACCCTTTCAACTAATCATACAAAACTGTACTGTTTTAGTAAGCTTTAGTTTTCTATATTATCAGTCTCAATGAATATCTATAGTGGTGAATCTGAGCAATCCTTTCTCATTCACACCTGTTGCCAAACACATTTTCTTCGTAAAAGTTTAGCTAAGGAAGATGAGTCAGAGAGACTTTCAGTATCCTCAAAGGGGCAGATGCAATTCTAGCAGAAAAGCACTGAAGTGCTTAAGCGAACAGAAATCAGGTTTACAAGCACCATGCTTCAGATATTTTAACACTCACACTATCTAAATAAAGACTTTACTTTTCACAGTAAATGTCAGCTCCTTCTTTCACATCAAGACATGCCTTGGAAAGTGGTGCAAACAGTACATTATGCTTCCTCACACACGACTGAAAGCTGCTAATAAGGCATCAAAAATGTTTTAGCACAGCATATCTTCTTTTGCCTTCTGCCTTCTTGAATGCTCAGAAGAGGTCTTGTTTATAATCTACATCCATCCAGGTCACAGAAACGTGGATTTTGGGACCAGGTCAGAGAATCATGCATTGAAGTAGGCTGTCTGATTTGCCACAATTATGCCAGATACATGAAGAAAATCTAATTTTTTCAAAGACCAGTTCCAGATTACTTTCTTTAAGAGAATATAAATTTCTGGAGTTTCTCTCTAAACTTTTATCTGTGAAGCCTCTGTCTGATAAAAGCTACAGTTCCCAGTCCCACTCCTTGATCTTACCCTGAAGGAGAAGTTTCACAGAGATTCAGATGTTTCTCATAGGGGTTTTTTTTTCCCCCAAAGGACATGAGAACATGGGGTTCAGAAATGTAGGCTTACAGATTTTTTTGCATGAAGTCTAACATCAGCAATCCCTGATCATTTCAGTTTCTGGACACAGTGAGTGGGTTCTCAACAGATATTTTACTGTTCTTTTTCTGTATCATTAACATTCAAAGAAAAGCTGATTTAGAGTGCTGGCCATGCAGAAATCATCCAGATTTGAACCCTGAAGACTCACACATTTTGCTAAAGTGAAGGGACTGGGGTTTTCCACAACCACACACCCTCATTTGACCTTCTATATTCCCTCCAATTATAAAAGCATCCTATCTGAAACAGAGCAACAAACCAGAGCTCTGTAGAGTAAATAGAATAGAATGGACTAAGAATGGAAACACAGAGGAAAAAAGATCAAAACTACCAAAGAAAAAACATTATGAAAACCTAAATTTATTCTTTTCAAGTTAACAGTCCATGTACAGCAACACTTCAGTCAAGCTTTTATTACCTAGACAAAAGTTTGTATTAGAACAGTCCCTGGACTTCTTCATTGTCCTAAATAATATACAAGTATTTAACAAAGATATTCCTTAGATTGTTCAAAGAGTAATTTCCTTACTTTACTTTAGTAATAAGTATTTACTTAAATAGAAAGGTGAATTTTCCCTAAAGCATAATATTCTCTATGCTAGTGTTAGATAGTGTCAGATGTTAGTGTTAGATGTTAGTGTTAGATATTAGTTTTAGATATTTCTAGCATTCAAAGTATCTTATTAACATGGAAAAAACATGAAACCTGAGGTGTTACCACATGCAATCATGAGCAATAAAGAAGCCTATACAAAATTACTTTCCAATTCTGTTTTATTAGTTCAAAACTCTTTTGCAGAATAGGGAATTACTTTCAAGTCTTTCTGTCTGTCTTTGTTTCTTTGGGGTTCTAAAGGATGTAAAGACATGGCTAGCTGAGTGTCATTTTTCTGAAAAGGAAGTATCTCCTACCTAAAAATATTATCGGAGCATGAATGATACAGAGGATTGAGTCAGGGTTCTGGGTAAGCTCCATGCCAAGATTCAAAGCAATAGATCTGAATTCTGAAGCTGCAGATATTGGTTTTAACATTATATACGTCTTGGACTAGTATGATACAAAGAGAAAATAACAAATCTATATTTAAGAGCTCGTGGGAAGAAAACTAATCTATATAAATATAGTCTAATGTAATTTTAGTAGAATTTGAGGCTTTCAATGGAAAATTTAACTGGATACATGTAAAAAGGGATAAAATTCTATTCATATATGACTCAATATTTTTCTCTGATAACTTTTTTCTAATCCATGCTAAATGCACTATATGTAATTTATTTTCATTTCACTAACATTTGATTTAGTCCTATTAGGGAACTTGTTAAGTGAACCAGAGTAAATAACAGCACAGGAATTTGAAGGAGAACAAGGAATTAGTGCTGTAGTGGATGAGAATGAGTAGACCAGAGATAGAAAATATCAAGGGACATTAATAATTAAATTCCTAAAGATTCACTCTTTTTTGAATACTTTCATAAATTGTAATAAATGGTCTCACCACGGTGAAAAAAAATAGGGAAAAGAATACAAAGAAGATAAGCAGTGTTATGATCTATCTGTGTATACACACCTACAAATGTAAGTTTCTCATTACCTTTCAAGAATGAAATGAGCTTCTGTTTTATCATAAGGCCTTCTCCTTCTGTTCTTTTTCATAGCCCTTAAAAGGTCTTCCTTAAAAGGCCTCCTGCATGGATACCACTATGTCTTCAAATTCTGAGACCAGTGTGAGAAAATGGTGCTAATTTGCTTGAGACACAGATTCAAACCACAAGCCTTCTCAAACCTGGGCAGATTGGTGTTGATAACCCCAAACTATTAACAGCAATCTGTATTTCTGCCCTACTCAGTACTGTTATTCCTGGCTCTGCACAGCTCACTGAATGATTGAACTGACTGATTTGTGTCTTTCCTGACCCTTGCCACCCACTCTCTCTTCTTCCTGATCAGCTTTCTTTAGTTGTTCCAGTTTCAGCTTCAAAACTCTCAATTTGAAACCTCTCTGTTTCAAGCTGCTTTTCTTGATTCAAGGGAAGTGTTGGGAATGGGGGCCAGATGGTTGCCCTTCATATCCTCTGCTGGGAACTCCCCTTTTTTTCAGAATACCCTGTATCTTCTAGTTCATACAGCCTATGTACACTTTAGTCCTCAACTAACACTAACCTAGCAAGACTTAACTCAGTATTAGATTCCCTTTCCTCCTTTCTCCCTGACCTTTCTCTTTCTCCTTCCCTGCCTCCAAATACATATGACCCATGCCTCAGCCAGGTCTGACAATCTTTGGTTGGAGCCAGACAGAAGGAATACCTAATTAACATCTTCCCACATTCTCTCATTAAGTCCCTTATCTGTATTTTGTTTCCCTTACAGCCCCTTTCAGTTCGACTATCTATCTATCTAACACAGAAATCTGTAAAACCACAAAAGTAAAGTGGAGGTACATGTAATTTTTATTAAAAAAAAAAAAATTATAATGTTCGTAACTCCCTCATTCTCCACAGGCAGGGTCTTGGAATAGTAACTCTTAACTCCACTATAATGAAAAAACTGCCTTCAGTAAATGGAAACTTTTGAGGAGAATGGAAGTTAAGTATTCACCAAGGATTTCAGCTTCAAAAGCAGCTGCAATCTTAGTACTTCAGTGCCTTCTGCATATTAAAGACAGTAATTTAGAAATTTGTGTCATTATTGTCTATTTCTGCAGCAAACGGCGAAGGTACCATGGTACTCTGCAGTTACGTATCCCCATACATGGTATTCTGCAGTTACATATCCCCATAAGTTATACTTTATTTGCTGTAAAATTCAGAATTTGAATAAACTCTTTATTTGTGGGTACATACACATATATCTTCGCTCCATGTGGTGTTATTTTTTTGATTCCTTCTTTTTGAACAGAACAAAAGGCATGTTGTCTGTTCCAAACAGCTCTTTATTTAAAAGATCATTGAATAAGATACCAAAACACAACAACAACTGCAGTATATGGGTTATACAACTACCCTAAGGATTTGGTAGTACACAAAAATAACCCAAGAGATTTCATTCATGCAAGTACTATTAAGTAAACTGTTTCTAAGACCTTCTCTATATACCTGCTATAAAATAGGAAATCTTTAATTTTTTTTTTTTTTTTTTGAGGAGAAGGGTTGTTTTTCAACCACAGAGATTATTCATTGAATCAACTAAAATGTTTTTTGCATCTTAATAAAAGGCTTTACAATATTAGATTCTAGGAACAGTTGTCTTTAAATACATACAAACAATATAGTTTTGAAAAAACATTTTGGAGGAACCACAGCATTCATTCCAGACAAAATGATTCCCAAGTCATATTGCTCTGTGACAACTTTCTTTAAGAAAATAATGCACAATATAGCATATACTAGTTCTTTTCTTTTCTTTTTTCTTTTTTTTTGTGTACACATTTATTTTAAATATGAATTAAATATTTATGGGGGGAGGGAAATTAAATTCTAAAGTATTGGATTACAAAAATATGTTATGCAGCTTAGATTTTTAAATAATGAATCAGAAAAAGCTGCAACAATGATGTCAAGATTATTTTAGGATGTTTCCGGTCTATCCTCAAGATTAGATTCACTGACGTACAAACCCAGCAGTTTTTCATTCACATACCATTAACACTTTGTCAAGCAGCTTAGACACTACAGAGGTCCTCAGGCTGCTGGCAGTCACTTATGAAAGCAATGTGTAGACTATCTGAGAAGTCCCTTATGTACACATAAGAGAAACACATGCTGCAAAAGAGTCCTACAACTGAACTTCAAGAGTAAAATAGAAAATGGTTCCAGACTAATACTGCACTGTAACTTTTGAGACAAAACGGACTGGTACTTGACCCTCTGGGAGCTCAAACAGACAAATGCCATTCCTTGGTAATATAAGTCCAGTTATGCATAGTTCCACCTTTTCCTTCTGTATGAGGGGATGTGAGGAGTCTCCTGAGACAACAGCTGTACACTGTCATATATTTGGAAAAAGCAAGTCTTAGTTGGCAACTAACAGCTCCTGAAGTCTTTATGTTTCTTCATAGCTGACACCCCTCCAAAAATTCCTGGGTGGCTCCCATATTGCCACCTCAGAGGAGTCATTCGACCAGTCAAAGCTTGACTGCTAATGAGGTACCACAAAGCTTTTTCTAGTCCACTGTCTGATTATTGGGTCTGTCAGATCCATCCAAGTATCCTGGATCTGACAGGTTTTGAAATCAACATTGTGCTTTTGTGTGTGTCTTAGTGTGACACCTGCTGGATTCAAGAGATTGGATGAGAATGTCAATTTTCAGTAGCAATGAATAAAAACAAACAAATATGGTTTAGGTTCTCTTGTTGACAAAGCTTAAAAATGTGATTCAGATGCTCCCTGGCAGTCCAGCACATGGAGGGAAATAAAAATCATGTCACGTCTATTTATTACTTTATTTAGGTGTCAGGGCTATTTATTTATTTTTCTATCTATTTACCTATCTGTTTATTTATTTGGAGGTTTTTGCAGCCTCACTCATGACTTTTGAATACTTGAATTTGGTAGCAATGAAAATCTCATTCCCCTGGTTCCTTGTGAAGATCAACCCCTCCCTCCACTTTCTTTGCGTCCTGGACAGCAAGGTACAAGTTCTGACTCTATCATTATGTCACAGAAGTCAGTATACTTTATTTTGCAGGTTCTCTGCAACCCTTGTTTTATGACTGCCTTCAGTCAGTCCAATATTTTGGATGTGGAGAACATCAATGATCAGTCTGGAACCTTGGGGAATTTCAAACGAACCTGCTTCTCTTTCTGCCCTCCTACACTCAAGTATTATAGTGGTGGCTTGCATCTCCAATTTGATACTGCATAGTGCAAACTGGTAACTAATCTTGGGGAAAAAGAATAAAGATCAAGACCAAATTATCATGTCTCCATTGTGTGTTACTTAAGAGTAGGGTACGAGGTATAGCCACAATCATATATCACAAAATTAAATCTCTCTTAATCTGCAAACTCCACACTTCATCCACTCTGTTCACACCACAGCCATTAAACTCTTACCTAAAACATAGAACAAAGTTTAAAATTGTAATAAAAAAGACAGAAACCAGCAAATATTATAATATACCACAAGCAAGACTCAAGGAAACTGAAGACTTATTTTATCACTACATTTAACCTTGAGAAGAATAACTATTATTTTTCAGTGTTTCTTTTAAAGAAAAACTAACAAATATATGCTTCAGAGATGATAAAATTATTAATTTCTCTATGTTTCACTTTTCTTGTATAGGGCATTTGTAAGATTATGTATAATAACTATTAAAAATATATAAAATCAAATCTCAGTTACATTTAATTCTACATTAGAAATAACAGAGGTTTCTGCAATTGCTCTATATGGCAATATCCAATATTTTAGGAGTATGAGAAATAATTAAGTATAATTATTCATCTACGAACTTTGTAAAAATGTCAGCAATGGAATATGTAGGAAAAATGTGCTCCTCTGCAGAGACAGAGAAAGACAGCAAATCTCTTAGTAATTGCCTTTATAAAACAAAATTGTCCGTATCAAGAGGCAATTCTTTAAGCCAAGGTAGCAATCTGAGTTAATAGTCTTCAAAACAGCATTTTCAAACTTAAGGCAATTATGAGCTGCAGAAAAAGAAAAGAAAAGAAAAGAAAAGAAAAGAAAAGAAAAGAAAAGAAAAGAAAAGAAAAGAAAAGAAAAGAAAGAATAAAGAGAAGAAAAGAAAAAAGAAAAAAGGAGAAGAAAAGAGAAGAGAGAAGAAAAGAGAAGAAAAGAGAAAAGAGAAAGAAAAACGAGAAGAAAGGAGAAGAAAAGAAAAAAGAGAATAAAAGAGAATAAATGAAAAGGAGAGGAGAGGAGAGGAGAGGAG
>NW_009199834.1:0-43375 GCF_000690835.1 Fulmarus glacialis | reverse complement strand
ATGCAACCGCTCACCACCCACCGACTGACCGTTAGCCAGTCCACGAGCAGCAATCGCTGCCCCCTGGCCAACTCCCCCCAGTTTATATACTGAGCATGACGTCATATGGTATGGAATACCCCGTTGGCCAGTTTGGGTCAGTTGTCCTGGCTATGCTCCCTCCCAGCTTCTTGTGCATCTGGTAGAGCATGGGAAGCTGAAAAGTCCTTGCCTCAGTATGACTCAGTGACTGCTTAGCAACAACAAAACATCAGTGTGTTATCACATTATTCTCGTGCTAAATCCAAACCACAGCACTATACCAGCTACTAGGAAGAAAATTAACTCCATCCCAGCCAAAACCAGGACAAACCTCGCACCCTGTCCCCAGCAGCCTCACAAGCTCTAATTGCATGGGTTAGTAAGGGAGAGATGGGGAATACTATTGTTTTCTGCAAATGTGGGCTAGAGAATTATTCTTGCAATCAAATAATTATTTACTGTGCCATTGGATTTCTTTGTTAGTATGCATTATGTCAAATAATTGCTTTCAGGCTTTTGTTTTAAATGGAAATATATTAGGGATATTTAATGACTGTTGCATTAGTCTCCATCTTGAAATACAAAAATTTTAAAAAGTTGGCTTTCATTAATCTTCAATCCATTATTCATGTACAGGCATTCACTTTATATTTTCTGACATTCAAAAGTAGTACCTCCAGCCACAGCAGTACAAGTACTATTAACCAATCATACTTGAAAACATTCAATTTTAATTATTTTATGATACATGCTCTAACATTAAGTAATATAAATACTAAGTAATTTGCAGTGTAGGGACTGTGAATGTTGGCAAGCCATTTGAAGAGATTCTTCTGAAAACAGGTCATCTGGAGAGAACATAAATACTATCAAGTGGTATCACAGGCTTCTTGTCACATTAAAACACCTTCAATCAGCTCTGCTGTCAACTATGTGAAAAAGAAAAAGAAAAGGCTATTAAGATCTTTCTGAAACCTCAGCATTATACATTAGCATGTTCATATTTACGCCAGTACGGTGATCTATTTTAGGAAGTGTGAAAACACAGGGGACAAACAGAAGAGATCATATTAAATAATTAAGACCTAAAAACATTGGAAAACAAAACATGCTCAGTTCAATCTTCACATTGCAACACTGTACAAAAAACCAGCTTATATACCCAAGAGGGTTTTGGATGAAAAAGTGTTGCTATCCTTGTGATAGATTAGATTTAATTAATCAAAAAATTATATGTACTACAGAGCAGAATTAGTGTAAATTATGATCTGAGACCCATTTCTGTAAGGAAAGTAGAGACAAAGCAGGCGATGAACTGCCTGCTCATTTAACACGCTCACCTGAGGACTGTAAATATTAGAATGGATATTTATTAGCATCGTAGAAGGAACTCTTCCAACAAAAGATGACTGTATGGGTAGTGTTGAGGTTGTACAGGGAACCACTTCTGCAGAATGTTTTTCTTCAGAGAAATAACTGCAAAAGGATAGAGACTGGAAAGAAAATGAGAAGACACATGGAACATGGGAAAAAACTGAACTCACAATTACTTAGCCACAGTGCTGAATAACAATTAAGAACCAAACTGGAAGTGAAGACCAGGGAGTACTGGTGCAGGGAGGCTGGCTGGGGTGATAATAATCTTTACTATACCAGAGAAACCTGGAAGGTATAGTCGGTGTTACAGCATCTTAAAAGTTACTTCTAAAGAAGGAGCATGCACTACCACAGGTAACTGGCCATATCTTCTGTGCTGGTGGAAAGTGGTGTAGCTCCACCGAAGGAGAGAGAACTGAGCTGATTTTCCTCATCCGAGGACCAGGACTACTGGTTTGTGAAATATGAGCCCATATTGTATACAACAAATATATTTCAGTTCTTTTGTTGATGATCACTTTGCCTCCATGGCTTGAGTACTAGAGACAATAAATTTGCATCTCTGTTCTACAGTTTGCTTGAAGCAAATGGTAGCAGTACCAGTAAATGATGAAGAATGACAATGAAAATAGGCTTAAGCAGTATTGTGTACCCTTGTAACCTTGGCATCCCTTATACAACACCCACTGAATGAATAAGAGGAAGTTTTGCATTAGCTGTGGAGACATGAACTCAGTAAAATATTGATACACCGTTTAGCCAGTTATTTTGTTTTATATCATGAAGGTTGATATATATTTAAATATAGAAGTAATCTGTGCTTAAATTCAAAGGTGACTTGTTGGCATTCCTTCAAGATATAGTCTGTTCTGTATACAGATGACATTACAGATTAGCAACACATGATATGTTTTTTCTTTACAATGTATTTCTTTTGCGACACACTGCACTTTATTCAACATGCCTACCCATTGCTTATGTTCCTAGATGTTGCTTTAGTGTTACTGAGGTCTAACGAGCAAGCCTATACAGTAATATGAAACATTCTTCCATTAATAGAATAAGGGATGATGAAAAACATCTTAATGGTGTTTACTATTTGCACAAAGGCATTGTACAATTTTTTAAATCCCTTGATTAGATTCGTACTTTCTACAAATGCAGTTGTTTCAATATGCTGTAGCAGTTTAAATTTCACCTTTATGTGGAAGTACACTTCATATTATGTATGAAAGTGGAAATGCACTTAAAGTTTAGAAAGAATATTAATTTAAACTGTCCTTTATTTCTACTACTCACGTTATTTAGAAATACCTAATAATAACTTAAATGTGCCCATACAGATAGATATTTGTGCTGGGAATGAAATAACCGTAGTTGGTATATAACTAAGCCTTTGTTATCCAAAGATGAAGACCTCTTTTAGAATGTGATTAGGAATTATTACATTTATTTTACAGACAGGAAAATGTGAGGCAAATGTGTACTGACCACCAGTCAGTCACAAGAGATCACCAAGAGCTGGAAAAGAACACAAGTCCACTGACCTATAACCTGGCCTCCTATTCCATGGATCATGTTTTTCTCCTAGTCTGACAGAAATTCAGTTCCCAGTGATCAGGCATTCATAATCCCTGGTTTGCAGCATGGGAAGGGCACTAGGAACAAATTCTTCTCAATTAAACTGCTAATAGAGAGGGATGAGGAGGTAAATGCATTCACACATTTAGCATTAGGCACTTAAATGCCCAGGATAGGAACTTGCACTCCTTCTGTAGTGAACTGATTCTTTCCCGATTACGTACAGAGCCTGAAGAGCTACTTTCCTTAAGTTAGCCTCCCAAGACAGGTACCAAAAGCTGTGGGGAAGAACAGCTTCCAAATAGTCTATGCAATTTAATTTTACTTCTTATATTGCTGCAGTATTCAGGCTAAATATTAATTTAAGCTCAAGAATGTTTTGATGTGTAAATAAACTGCTGTAAGAGACACTGCTTCTCTCTTCAACAAGGCTATGAAAGTCTGGTATGACTTCCATTGGCATCTCCTGACTTTCCCATGTTAATCATCCGTGAAGTTCAAACACCATTCAAAAAAGGGATCAGCGTCTTTTTGCAGCAGCTTTGAACTTTCTTTATTCAAAAGGGCAGCTAGAACTATAATTAGGTACAGCTAGTCTTCATTATTTAGCTCATTTATTATTTATGTCTTCCTCCCACAGTGCCTGTGAACCTCACATCTTGTGCTGGCAGAGATGGGAGTCTGAACGTTGCTCTGCTTGCTTTCACAAGCTCCAAGTAACATGGCAGTCCCTGTAGCATGGCCCTTGATTCATAAGCTGGGCTGTTGCAGCCCAGTGATGTTGCAGCCTCTAGCATCCCAAGCGAAAAATTTACCAATGCACTCTAACTTTCAGGCAAGCAACCAGAGATGAACCCCCCTCTACACAGTGACTACCTGAATGTGCTGTAGTTCTTGTCACACTCTCACCGCGCTCTCTTCCTACCTCATGCTGGGTCAATTATTTTTTTGACATTTTGTGGGTTATTGTATTACCAAGTTCTGCAGGTCTTCTGGGGGGTTGGCAACTGTAATTTTCAATGGAGATAAATGCAGGAAGGGAATAATGGGAGGGAGGTTTAGGCTGTTTTCTTTTTAGCTCCTGACAGTGAGTGTGTTACTGGCTTTTTACAAAGATCATGCATAACCAAAATGGTGACAGCTTTAGTAACAATTTGCGTTGCCTTGTCATACTCTTTAAGAACAAGTTTCCTTTTTTCTGCAGTACGCAGATTTCATCTTTCTGGGATGCCTTCCTCCCTGAATCCTTATCTGTGAAGGACTAGCAGATGGAAAGGCAAGAACTTGAGAACAGCCTGGTAGGTATTGAGTGGGTGAGGTTAAAGTGGAATACAGTAGAATTGCTAAAGTAGATTTGAAATTTCTGCAGAGCTTTTTTTGTTCTAAAGAGAATAAATAAAGGTTTAGACTACAAGTTGTTTCAGAAGGAGGGCAGTGCAGAAAAGAAAAACCAGTGACCTACTTAAAAATAAATTAAAATGCATTAAACCTCTTGGGATTGAGGTTACAAAAAAAAAAAAAAACCCAAACAAAAAACCGCAACACAATGAATGTGTGCATGAAAGGAAACAACATCTTCATTTCTTCCCTAGAGGCAATAAAATTTTACCAGGAAAGATTCTGAGTTCTGGTCAAATTATTATTATGCAGTTGCTATTATTATGCAGTTTAAAGGGATATTTTTACTTTGCCTAATAAGACTTTTAGGGTGCTGACTTTCCAAAGTGTTAGTGTCTTGTCTGAAAACAAATGCTTCTCACCCTGTCAGGTATCCTAGGGCACAAAAAATTTCTGCCATGCTTGTCTATTATCCTATTTATTATAACAGTTATACTGTATTTCTGTAACTTTTTTTCCTTTTTTTTTTCCCCTGACTATTACATAAACACCATCCTGGATGACCAGAAGCTGTTTTTTATTTGTCCATTAGTTTTTGATCTGTTCACCTTGGATGGTCCTTCCAGGACTTAATACTTCTGTTGGCATAGCTCTCGCTATCACCAGGTCATATCAGCCTTTCCCTTGCATCAAAGTGGGTCCCCAGGGAAGGAGTCTGTTTTACCTAATGTAAATCAAAACATGCAGACCTAGTCAGAGCTACCTTCACGGCTCTATGGATAATAATTACAAGCACAGGAATTACATTTGTCTTATATCCAAAGCTTTGAGAGTAATTAAGTCTGTTTGGAACAGACAGGCTGATTTGGTATCTTTGTGGATTATTAGGATCCACACTTTGATACCCATGGTGAAACAAATTGCTGCCAAGTTGACAGGAGCATCCTGGTGCACAGGTCCTGCTTATAACATGAGAGGCTCCCACAGGTGTGTCCCCTGCACACTCACACTTTTCCAGGACCCAGCACCAAGCCTGGGTGCCAACAGCGTGACTGCACCAGAGTCTGGGCCAGTCTTTCACCACCAAGGCTGACACAATGATTCATGATCGCCACACTGGAACAGGAGACAGAGGAGCCGTGTGCCAGACCCAAAACCATATATGCCCTTACCGGTCTGCAGCTTGCTATTTCTGCCACAATAGATGCTGAGGTTTCAAATTTCTCGTTTGTTTTCCTCTTCTGACCATGTTCCTAAGGACTTAATCTCATCCTCTCTTTTAGTTTCTGATGTCCACTCATCACACTGTCTTTAATCATCTTCAGGCTTCTCCTCGCTCTTCTTTGGTTTATTCCCTTCACAGATCCAGGCATGATTTAACCTCTCCCATCTTCATCAAAATAGTGCCCTTGAACTCATCTGCCTTTCCTGCTTATTGCCTCATCATCCTTTCTCTTTTCATCTCTCAGCGTACTTAGCAAACAGTTTACAATTGCTATCTGGGGTTTCATCAAAAAAACCACTTTAATGCAGCTTCTGCCCTTGTACTTTGCTGACACCTAAATTTATTATTTATTTCAGTAACTGTCACATTCTTTTCTCTCTCCTGAGTAAATGTCCTAGTGATTTCAATCTTTCCCCATTCACAGACATTCAGAATATTGCTGCAAATACTGTTTTCCCAAATTTGGCCACAAAATAAGGGAAAGTTCTGACTTTCCTTTATTCTCCAAAGGCTTGTGTTCACTTTCAAGGCCTCTCCCCCCCTTACAAAGCTGCATTAGTAACATTTTTTATTTCTTCTATTCAATCCCCATAATTATTTTGGTTCAATTGTACAAAAGCTATTTCTGTGTCAGAAACTGGGTGACAATAGGAACTATGGGACCAACAAACACACCAGGTATCATCTTGCAGCATAGACCCCGCCTGACAAAATCCATGTCCCAATCTGCACTACACTGCTGTCACTTCTCAATGGTAAACAAGGACATACCTTGGCACTAACTCATCAACAGAAGTGCCTGTCTCCGCTGCAGGTGCTGTCGTACAGAAGAACGCTCTCTCCATCCTGGACGTTGTCCTCATACAGAGTGACAAGAGATTGCTTGGCTTGGAATTGCCTCCTCATGTTTGGCATGAATTCAGCCATCTGGGCTGCAGGATGGTGAGCTATGCACCAAAACCAAACACGTGGGAGCTCCTGGGCAGGCCCATGTGCAGGTCTGGTGCCGTCAAGGCGGTGGTTTTATGACAAACCTCCTCTTCTATTACACTATGATGCCAGTCTGCATTGCCCACTTGTTTAATGCTTTCTCTGTGCTCCCCACTGGGGAGAAATTTCCTGTATGTATGAATATCTAAAATAACCTTTCAATTCCTTGTTAAAGTTGTTCTTTACTCTGATAACTAAAAAACCCATGACAACAGTTAAGAGTGCTGGAACTGATGCCAGTCATGCTGATCAATACTCTTGTGTCGTTTCCTTGCACTTCCCCATCTGTCCCATAAGTACTTCTGTCCTCTCCTGTTTAATGCTTTGATTTAACCTCCTGGAGACAAGGATAGGACGTAAGAGGAGCTTTATACTCAGAGGAACTGTTCCAGTGACAAAGCTAATTCTAACATGGGTCCTTGCAGAAAAAGAGCTATATTGGGAATTACTTGTAAAGGCTTGAGTGGAAGAGTGGTGTAAACGAAAGGGGAACCAAATCCCAGTCTTATTGCAGGTTCATTCTTCTCTCTTACAGTTTCTCATCCATTTGTGGTGTGGATGATTCTAAACTGCCAAATGTAATATTTATAATCTCAAAATCTGCTCAAATCAGTAGATGTTCAGTGCTTAGAATGCTGCTTTCCTATTTTGCATGATCTAACTGTAATTGGTGTTAAGTTAGTCCTATATCTTCTAGAAATACAAAATGTGTTTCTTTGCTCTTCATCTGCATAGACTGAAACCATCTGCTGTGGTTCACAGTTGAAGAACAAGAGATTATAAATTCCATCTAGTATTTATATCCAGCCCTCATTAATCAAGTAACCATTACTGCTACCAAGTTGTAAGCCAGAGAAGTGTACAATTATAATTTTACATTTAAGCACGTGAATGACCCGTTCCCTTTAAAAAAAAAAAAATTAAATACACATTTATCTTCTGCTTCTACCTCATGGTTAGAAGGCAGCTTTTAGTGGCTCAGGTAGAGGAGGAGTGGAGACTGTTCTCAGGTGAGTCAGTGACTCTAACTCCATGCTGAGTGAAAGGTGATTTCACAAAAGAAGGAAAATCACGCTGTACTCAGTTGCAGGATCAGCCAGTTTGCCTCCAGAATTGCAGGAAGCAAGAGTCAGCAGGGATAGCTGTGCAGTGAAAAGACCTATTTGTGAAATATATTTTGTTTGCATTGTACCCAGATATACTACAAGCCTGCTTGAGGCATCCTGTTTGCCTTGCACCCAGACATACCACAAGACTGTTTGATTTAGGGTAGGAAGTGAAATATTGTGTAATATCTGTTTGCTTGGCATAGTTGCACAAAAATAGTAGAGCTAAGTTAACTGTACCCAGTCTGCAAAAACTTGAAGGAATCAGATGGCCAGTATGCAGTCTGCAAACAGGTAACACCCACCTGAAGAAGCTGGACAGGATCTGCACACAGAAGAGTGTAAAATCTGTCTGACAAACCAGAACAGACTGGTTCTGACCTAGGGAAGGAGGAAGTAAACCTTTGGACCAGACTGGTCTTGATCCACGGGAAAGCTGTATATAAACACGGGTGATACACAGTGGAGCTTGGGGAAGGGAGAATATGGCCCCTTTGGTTGTGGCTTCCCGTGCTGGAGAGCTCTCAAACTCAGTCACTGCAGCCTTGGAAGCTAAGAATCATCAAATGATGTAGCCGTCAGAAACCACAATGCAGCATCAATCTCACGATTCTGTAGACGTAAGGCTTCATATTTAGGTCTGTATGTTTCATTAATGCTTGAGTTTTGGTTGTTAACAGATGGATTGCCTAAAAGCTGAGCATAAATAGATGCCTGCTTGAATTACTGACTGGCTCATTCTCTCAGAACTCTCCTCTTATGGTGGTCCCCAGGTCCCAGCCGTAACAGTTGGCGAAAAGCGGTTTCTGCTACCCACACCCGTTACCAGGCTTTGCAGGGGGAGAATTATTCCTCTCCTGCTGGGAGGAATAATACCACACAGAAGCTGAGGAGAGGAATAGGATATCTGTGAATCCAATGGACCAGGTCTCCTGTGCAGGTAGATACTGGAGTGCTTTTAATCCATGTATCGGACACTAAGTATTCTCATTGGTTTTGGATATACAGTGTATGTAGATAGAATTGTATCCTGCACTTTATCCATGCCCACTGTCTGTCATCCTCTGGCAATCAAAATACTGATTCAGTCTTGGTCTAAAATCCAGCTAAATTACACCAGAGGTGAATTTGGTTCTGTCTGATTGGTAAGTAGATTTTGCTTCTGTCCTAAATAAACTAGAGAGAGAAATAAGAGCAGCAAGGCTAAATGTGTTAGAGCAGATTTGAATCCTTATTTAGCTTTTTTCCATGATGCAAGTCTTCAGCTCACTATCTACCCTTATGTCTCCTAGAACGTATTTTGAATGATGATGGTGCGCTCTTTCTGGAACTGTTTACTCAATTTATTTGTTATATTTGCGCAACATTTTACAAACAAGATAGGTCAAATTTTTTCCTGTTGACATAATTCAACAGGCTTCACTTAGGTTTGGCTAGAAGGAATTTGGTCCAGTTAGTTTTGTTTACAGATTTATTCAAAATTAGGAAATGCTTTTAAACTCTAGGTCTGCACCTAGCTTTCTGTCTGGCCTTAGGACTGGAAAATGCCAAGGCCTATTTTTCGCTTGTGAAAAATGCCACTTATGAATAAATGTAAGAAACTTCCAGCTCCTTATCTTGAGATTTTTATTGTGTTTTCTGTAAAAAAATCTTTCAACCACCAATTTTTAGACTGTTTTCCAAGGAAAAGTTCTTTTTCCCATCCTTTTAAGAGAGCAGATTTCCCCATAATTACACTGGTTTGACTTCTAGAGGAAGCAATACACTAAGATCTAAACTGCTGAAAGGAAGAACCACAGAGCTTCTCGATGGATTTAATCTACAGTCGGTTTAAAGAGACAGAACCTTTTGCTGTCTTTAAATACACGACATGTATATCGTGTCATTGAAAAGGTGTTAGTAGAAGGGGATGGTACAAGGCAGTGTCATGACCCTCTGAGTGCCCCAGAGAGGTTTAAACAGCATAAGTTACAGTCACAGACACTCAGAACTGGGTGGCTGTCTTAACATCTAAAGATCTTGTAGGGTGATTCAAGCACAGTACAGAATCTTGGTGCTTTATATCACTGTACTTCCCATATGTCCTTATGAATATTAACGCTTCTCCCTCATCTGGAAAGGCCTGAGAGAATGAACTTTATCTACACAGCATTTTTATGCCTGGAAAAACATTATGGTAACTTGGTTCTAAAGGTTTTAGCCTTTATAGCAGCCTTATAGCTGCTGTAATTGCCTGACCTCAGAGAAGATACAAAAAATAATTTCAGCTCCTTTTATCATATATGGTGCAAACAGCATACAAAAGTCTGTTTCGTTAGGCAGCCCTCCTGTCTGATATAAAAGTGTAAAACTTCTCCCCTTGTGTGTAAGACTGCAGCATCATACTTGCATCCAGCAATACTCTTTTGGTTCAAAACAAACAAAAGAGATACCTTTTCAAGCAATGCATACTTAAATGTGGAGCTTACTGCCATGTAGAGTCATCAATGCCAAACCGTATGCACGTTGAAAAAATGCCAATAAGACAAATCCTTTAAAAAACCCCCAACAAACCACCGAAGGCTATTAAGCACAAATATCACCTCTGGGCTGGCAAGTGCCTGAGTTTCAGGCTGTTAGGAACTGGAAGAATTTCCCATCAGTATTTTTTTGCCCTATTACAGTGTGTTCCATGCTCTGCTATTGGCCACTGCTGGACTGGATGGATCTTCAGTGTGACCTCCTGCAGCCATTTCCATGTTCATGTATTATGTTTTTTAACATACAAGTGCAAAACAGAGGCCTGTGCTGACACCACATTTTAGGAAGCAAAATCATAAACACTAAGTCCCAGCGAGGATTTTTTTCACATGTTCAGTTCACTTCAAACAACACAAGAGGGAAACTTTTTAAAGCCTTAAGGTTAGTGTTTGTTCAAAGACTAGGTTTAAGACCTGAAGAATGCGCGTATGCTTGAAAGGTTGGCATTTATGAGACTACACTATTATCTGCTAAAGGATATTACTCTTCTTACAAGCCTTGCTTTTCTTTGTTTCTTTATGGTGAACACTGTATTTAAAACAAGGTTTAATCAACAGCTGCATTAGAGCTTCTTTTCGAAGGTTTGAGTGATTGATTTAGTCTCGCTTGTTATCATGAAACAAAAGGATGAAGTAAAGGGCAGGCTTTAACAGAAGAGTTGTATTGTCACTGAACAAACCGCTAATCTGTGTTCGACTCAATACCTTGTTTTGCCACAGCTTCTGTCTCCATTCTGTGATTCTTTTGCATTGCAACAAAAGTAGTACAGTGCTGCACTTGTGAATTTTAAAGGCCAACCTGATAGGAAACATAGAGCTAAAATTCAGAATATTCCGAGGAATATGCACAACTATGCCAGCAGAATCCTGCAGCCCTTTAGATTAAGACAGCTGGTTGCACTGCGGCACAGGAGGGGTGGCCGTACCGCTCCACAGTCTTGTTATTTAGTGCCACCCAGTGGGCGCTCGTGTCCGTTGCGCAGGGCTGTGGGTGGGTGGACAAGGCGCCGCATTTGAACAGGCCAGACAAGATCTGAGCCGGTGCCTCAGCTGAAACCCATCTTCAGCATTAGTTTAACCGGAGCTATTGCACTGTGTACTGAAGGTGAGGAAGGAGCACCGGTTTTATTTAGCTGTGGGGTAACAACTTCTCCAGCTACTGCTGTTTCCTAAGTAAATGTGAGCCTTTACGCTTTAGAAGTGTAGAGAAAGAACCAGCCCTATATAAATACCTATAGAATCAAAACACATTGGGTTGGTAGAGCTGACTTCAGTGATATTTGGATAGTTGCATTTTTCATGAGATTGGCAATCAGGTGGCAGGCACCACCAGGTTTGTTAGATAAGCATGCATGCAAAATTTTAGGAAATAAATGGCAGCATGCAGTACTAGTCAAAGCGTTCATCAGCATGAATTTGATAAGACTACTTTACTCACAGTAAGTGTGTGAATTATGCCCATCATCCTAAAAGAATGTAATGGTATGTTGCATGATATTCTGTTATGTATGTGCTATATACATACTATAGGAAGAAAATCCAGTTTCTACAAATTTGTAAATGTCCTAGTTAAACAACTGAGGACTACTGATTTTAATCTGAAATATATTGAATAGAGTGTTTGGTACTCTGCAAAAATTCTGTTTGCATTCATCTATGATTTTCTTCAGTGCTTTCTGCTTTTGGGTTCATCATGGCCTTGTATACACCCATTTTAAACTATTGGTAATAAAGTATTTCCACTTTAACCATGATAGCATGAAGTCTCCAGACATGTATAAGAGACATTGTTTGTATATTCTTAAGAAATAAAGTGTGGTGGAGTAGATAATTCTGTTGTGTGGTATGCCATTTATCTACATTTTCATTAGATAGCTAATAAGTTAAGTACTAGAAAGAACCTAAGTCAAAGATTAGGAATAAAGCATCAAACAGCCTTTTTTTTCTTAACTGCACCATGTTCTAGATCGCAATGCTTAATAGCCAAAAGAATCAGACTTTTGTGCTGTGGGGGTTAGGTCTTTTCCCTCTCAAGAATGTGTCACTGAAGCATGACACTTACCAAAGCAAAAAACTTGTGGACAATGCTGGTGTTCCGAAGAAGGCACTTAAACTCCCAAACTCCCAAAGCATTTTGAATGCCAGAAGGGAGACCTTGTTTTACCACCCAATCAATTGGTGGCACTGCTCTCTCCTATTCGGAGAGGCGCTCTGGGAAGGGCCTCCTTTCAGCTGGTTAAGACTGTCCATTCCTCTGCATTTAGGAAAGACTGGTAAAAGGTGGGAATTGTCCCAATGCAAAAATCCACTTCTATAAATTTTAGCTCATGTCTTGATATGCAAAACACATGCCTGCAGTAGACAACATACAGTATTTCCAAGCTACAGAACATATGACACAGAAGGAGGATGGCAACTAGGGAGATAATGTTGTCCTTCGCAAATCTGAAATACATCCTGGAAAATCTTTGTTTATAAAGTTATCCTCTGGTGACAATATGCAAGATAAAATGGAGCAGGCACCAGATACTCTTTACCTGATCGTGTGGCTCCTTTCTTTGTCAGAATAATTTACATTATTTTGAATGGTTCCTTTCATGAAAAATGTTAGAAAAAACTACTGTAAAAATTAAGGGCCATTCACACAGATTAAATTTAACCAGGGAAATTAACCTCCTTTTGCTTATCCTATAGCCAATGGGATGAGGTAACTTTTTCAACAATCCAGAAGAGCTGAAATATTGTGTAAAGGAACTGACTATAAAAGAACCTCTGGGAAATTAGTGACCTAGGAAAGAGCTAAGAATATCACTGACTATTACGACCAAACTTCATAACTTTAAAGAAAAATGTGTGCACATTGCTCTGACCCTGCAAAGCTCTGGCAAGAGATTTTATGCTCAGGAAGAACTTTGAGCAAAGTGCAAGCTGGTATACAAACTTGTCTGCGTAAGGAAGTGCTGTGCTTCAAATATATGCCTATTTGCAAAGCATATTCTTTTCCTATTGCCGCCTTGTGACCAGGAAGATAATTTACAGCAGTTCTTTGAGAAGAGCGTGCACTTCTTTACACTGCTCTGCCAACAGAATGGCTGTCTGAGATTTTATGGGACAATTCCACTTCAGCTGGAGGGTCCCTGCAACAAATGCTGCTGGAAACAATTCAACAAGCCTTCGGTGATTCAGGGACCACCATGACACCGCAATGTTTTAGGCCAGCATATGGTGTTTGGGTGTCTTACCATCTAAATGATAAGTAGTTTCCTAACTATGGAGCCAATTTCTCCCACTTGAATGAGCCCGCAAGGAGATAACATATTAGTTGATATATTATTCATATTTATATTAATTCATATGCTCAAATCTTTCCAGGAAACTGACGCCTATAAATTGATACAAAACATACTTACATTTTTACCCTTAGTGACAACATTTTTCATGCAAATAACAGATATCAAAACATTCAGCTGCAAGCACAGCTTTGGGATTTGCACATGTAAGCACAGATGTACGCATATGGAACTCCACTTACTGAAAATGTGGCCCAGTTAATGCTTTGGTTCATATGGGAGGAAGAATTAAGAGGCACTAATTTGCATGTAAAATTCTAGGGATGTGCAGCTCCACATAATAAAATTTTGAAGCAAACTAAATAATAGGAACATATTGCCATCATTTTTAAGTCCCGTATCACCAGAAGAACTCTTAGACATTTTCTTTATTATTGTAACATGTTAATGACTCCCATAACATCTGAATGCATCTATAAGACTTCAGACCACTTAATCATTTGTAAATGTTCTTTTCTACATGTTTTTTATGTTTTGAAAACTAAAGTGTTGTCAGAAAACTGTAAGACCTGGCCAAGCGAGGACCTCAACATTAGGTCTTCTCAGCTTGCTTTTCCTCCTTCTATTCTGTAGGTAAGCAAACGGATGCATAATGTTGGAGGTTGAGTACCGAGCTCCAGCACTGCGTTTACTTGCCAGACTCATGAAACTTTGGTTCCCTGCTACTGTGATCCTTTGTTGCCCTTACTCCAAGGAAGTAACAACAGTCATCGACAGGCCAAGCTCTCTATGTAGATGTTGGATACCTGATTTTTCCAAAATATCTTAGAGTTTGTCAACCAAGAACTGGTGCTTGACTCATTTCTTCAGTGCTGTGTCCTGACTATCCTTGGAAGATGCCTGTGATGAAGTACTGCCTGTATATCCCATTGTCCACTGAAAATTGACTTTTCTTAAGACAGATGGAAGTATTTTAATCTTGTTTTCTATCTTTACAGCCCTTAGAGTTTCCTAAAAATCTCCAAGCAAAGCCAAGTGATTTATTTTCAGAGCTTAGCAGTTCCTCTTATTTATATATGTGCGAGGACACTCCTGAACGTGTAAGAAATCTTAATATAACCAAATCTTCATCCCCAAAATGGCAATGAAGAATACTGCCTAAGTCAGCACACATTTTTATATGCTAACCTTCGGAAGGCAGTAGCTTATGAATAGCAATTTCTCATCTCCCTTGCTATGCTGCAATTTATTCCTCTGGAAAGACATTTTAGGTAAATTTACCAAAGGCAAATGTAATGATGATGATATATTAAAAGCTCCCAAGCTGGTTAATCTTTAGAGGCAATGGAAAGTTTATTGAGAGCAATAGAACAGCCTGTGCTAGCCTCTGGTCACAAGATAAAAAGGTGTTTATTTTTAAAAACCTGAGCGAGGGTTGAGCTTCACAATCTATTTTCCACACTATTGCACTGAGGTCAAGGAACCTAGACAGGGAAAGTGCAGCAGCCTGGATGCCCAGCGCTCCCCAAACATCAACAGGGTCTCAGAACTGAAACACAAATCCCGAATGAGGTGAGCTAGGGGTAACTGTTCCTCTGAGACGCCTGTATTCAGGATTGTCGTGATAACACACGTAGATGCAATACCCACTGTCTAGCCATCTCATTCTGTGGGACACCATGAGATATAACGGCTTATATGACAGTGAGTTTGTGTTTTATACACTTTTTTTATTAATGGGGAAGAAAGGACCTCTAATGCAGAACTGAAGAGCTTATTTAAGGATGTTTTTCTCTGGGGAAGTTTATCATCTCTATTGGTTTAATTATATCACTCAGAGTATGCTAATTTTAGTCCCCTTGTGAACCTCTATGTGATTTTAAGCTTGTTTTCATTTTGGCTTGGAGTGCTTTTGAAGGGACATGTATTAAACTGAAAAAAGGCATTCCAAATCCTGAGAGAAACTACCTACAGAAGTTGTCTCACCATCTCAGTAGTAGCACTGTAACTATATTCCTATAGCTGTATGGATAATTTCCCTTCACAGGCAAGTTTCTGTAGCAGAGACTCCATATCCAAAAATACTCCCATTTTATTTCCCTGGGGTAGCAGTGGTCGGAAGCTCTGCTATGACTTGTGAGCCAGTTACGAGGCAGGGAGGGAGAGGAATGTTGATCCAACACTTAGTAGATAGTTATGTTGGCTATATAACTAATATCACTAATGGAAATTTCACTAATGGAACATAAATTTTCACTAATGGATTCTCACCAGCAATATTTTAATAGGTAGCAGCTCTTTTGTAATACACCATTTCTGACTGTGAACAATTGCAAATTACAGAGGGGCTGGAAAATACTCTAGAACACCTGATTCTCTTTCAACTTGAAGATACCCAAACCCAATTACTGTACATAAAAAGACCTGAAAATAGATGAAAATATAATCTACCTTTAGATAGAGCCTTTACTCCACCAGAGTGACATAAGTAGCCCGAGAGCAGGAAGAGCCAAGTTTAGAGTAGCAAAGGCTGTGGATAAATAGAGAAAATATGGTATTACTTGGGAAAGTACTACCAGTTGAGAAATGAAAAGAAGTAAACCAGGAATGTACCCAGTACATTCAAAGGATTCAAAATTGATATCTATTCTTCATATTGTTGTAATAGTATTTGTTCATGAAATTGGTAAGTGCAACTGCTGTAAAGATTGAGCATATGAAAAAAACCCAGTATTTTAAAAAGATAACTAGTGCTTTAAGAAGTGTGAAAAAACCTAAGCATCTGAAGCATGATATTGCAAAACTAGTTTAATGCCGGAAAAGGCAGAAATTTAAAATATCTCATCTATAAGCTTTCAAGCATTATAATTTCTAAGCAGAGAGGCAATCTCCTAAAGCAGACCTCTGCTAAGCCCAGGAAGAAAAGAACAGAAGTATCAGAAGTATGTGTCTGGCAAAAGGCTTATTTTACTGCCCCTAGTTTGTGATTGAGGGTGCAATATATATATATATTATTTACATATAAATATATAAAATAAGATGCAAAAAAGTTTATTTATACATCCAGTGATTATACTTTACAATGAAATAATAGCAAGATCAAGACAATATTACTATTGAAATATCCAACTTCAGTCACAGCTTTGGTATCTAGGTATATAAAAATGGATGTGTACATGGAGCTCTATCTTCTGAAAATCTGCTGTTGACAAAGTTCTTGGTCAGGTGGGAGGAAGGACTACAGAAGCATCAGTCTGCATGTAAAATCCTAGGGAAATACAGCCCCTAATAACATAAATATGGACCACACTGCAGACAACTGTAGCTGCAAAAATTACAGTGACAGCAGGCTAGCGATCCAGCTGTTTTCTATCACAACAGGGAGTTTAACTGTGGTGGTTTCAAATTCAAAGAATCCAGAGATTTTGTTGCTATGGCAGCATCAGCCCTCCACTGCAGAAGTCCAAACACATGTGATACCATTCAAGTCCTTTCACATGTCCCATTTTATTTCATAATAAAGCCTTGGAGAGCCAGCATTTAACCATGCATTGAGTAAAGTTAAGGGTATTGTTTTTAGGAAATACATTTCATAGCATTTAGCTTGATGACAAGAACCATGACTTGTAACATTGGAGAATGTTTTCATGGCTAATAATAGACTGCAATTAATATTTTTCCTGAAAAACAGTTTCTACTGTTACATAAGTCTGCAGGTGATGATCTCAGGGACTATATGATATTTTTATTTCAATCAGTCAGGTGGTAGAATATTCTATAAAAATTGAACAGGGTTTTATTTATACTTATGTGAGTCCTATTACTAAAGGAACACGTTACATCTTCAGTGTATTCATCCTCTCACTGTCCCTGTGAGGCAGGACAATGTTAATTAAAAGCTCTTTTAAACCTGTGGATCTTGCTTGCCAACATTTGAAATATTTCTGCAAAAGCGTGGCATCGATACATGTGACATACATGTAGGTATGTTGGCTTAGCCAAGAAAAATAGCCCTTCTTTTTTCAGATTGCCACACTATTAACCTGTTTCCTGTATCAGGGAACTCACAGATGGAGATTAAAAGAGATTTTACATGGTCACGAATGCCTGCGAGCAGCAAAATTGTCCTCTGGTTTCTCAGTTTCCCATTTAGTGCCATAACACAAGGCTGCTCTGTTCAAAGACTGCAGCTGGGTGCTGCTGCGCTGTCCTTCCACTTTACAAAGAAACCCGTGGAGCTACATCACTTTCTTGCCATGCTGAACTCCCTGCAACTTCATAAAGCCATTTGCAGCTACTTGATTTGTTTTGCTTGGTGGACTGAATGGTACCACTGTGAGCTCTAGGCTTTCCTGTACCCACCCGAGTACAAAATCAGAGGGCTTCTGCAGGAAAATGTTTCACTTTTGACAGGTTTCTTAAGATATTGTCTGAAATACGAGCACTTGGGCTGGAGGCAAAGCATTGCACAACATGGGTGAAGAGACTTTCAAAATAATGTATAGAAAATCCTGTGAGGAGATCTCTCAAGCTTAGAGACTCTTGTGTACGTTTTTCTCTAAATAAGGACTACGGGGTAGCAATAAATAACTCGTACATACTTACGAGTAGCCTGGAAGCATCTCTTAATTCTTCAATCAATAAGTCACCAGATCCTTTACTTCTAGAATCAGATTTTAGTATATGTTTAGTTTTTTTCTTTGTATAATAAATTTTGTTGCCAGCGATGAAGACATGGGCACCTCAGTATGTTCACGTTAAGACTGCACCGTGCTTTATTCCTGTCAATTTGCATAAGAGAAAAATGGTATTTACCTTCCGGTTCTGGTGGAAAGGACAGCTTCAACCCTCCCTCCAAGACCGGAATTACTCAAGCTAAAGGGAAAAGAAATCTCCATATGCAGACTTTATTGAATTATTGCTCTGGAGATAGTACTTTTCTGTCAAGTACATGGTCTGAGATCTAAGAGAAGGGGAAGTAAGTGAAAGTGGAAGAAGAACTGACAGATGACTGAAAATTTTTGCTTGGAAGGTGTCTATTTGAAACTTTTCCAGTCATGAAGTGTATATTGTATCTTACTGCTTAATTCGTTATTTATATCCTTAAATCTGGTTGAGACAGTTGCAGCCAGAATACTGAAGGCCTTTTTATACATTAAAAATAAAAGCAGATGCTGCATCATTCTTTAAAAGAGCTACAGAGTTTGTTCTGAGGGCAGTAAATCTGACTTTCGTACCAAGCAAATTTGTAGAAACTATAAGAAAGAATAAAATCAGTCAGTGGCTGAAGTGTAAATATAAGATATAGGGGAAAAATCAGCTCAGATTTCTTCTTATTTGCAAGTTTATTACAGTCTTTTGAAGGTGTCAATGAGCAGATGATTACAGTTATTCATACATATGGATTCTCAAAAATCTTTCAAAAAGATTTCTTACCAAAGGCATGTAAGGTTATGATGATCTGAAACAGAGGATCTCTCAGGGATTAATGCTGTGTTCAAAAATAGAAAACAAATGGTAGGAGTTCATGTTCTGTTTTCACAAATATATTTCACATTTAATGAAATTTTTGCCATTCAACCCAAAAGCGTTGTACTTGAGCTGGGAAGGATGCTGAGAATGGCAACATTGATCTGCAAAATGGAACAACTTCCACAGAAAAAGAGTAAGCAATCTTGAGCCCTTCAACTTGGAAAACGAACTGTTGGAGGGAAGGGGGGGAAATGTGATAAATTTATAGTACCTTGAATAGTACAGAGAAGGTGATTAAGGAGTGGCTGTTCATTATTTCTCACAGTATGAAAGCTACAGAATACTCAGTGAAATTATTGGGTATCAGGTTTAACAGCAAACAAAAGCAAGTTCTCTTTCCATAGGGTGCATGATTAAATCATTAAATTCAATGCTGCAGAATGCAGAATCAAGTCCAAAGTATAAAGGTCTTCAAAAAGGATTTAAAAACAGTCACTGGAGACCCTCTAGCTCATGACATCCTAAATCAGGTGGTTGCAAAATGAAGCAGGTAATTAATTACTTTGAAGACACTGTAAGTCGAGGATTTTACCTCTGATATTTGTGTCCAGGTAGTCAGTCATTTTGATGTAAATGTGACATATTAGTCCTGTAATTGTTTTCCCAAGGAGATCTTTTAAGTGTTACAGGTGAAAAACAACTGCAGCAAGGCCAGCAGATCGATGGAGGTGATTCTGCCCCTCTACTCCACGCTGGTAAGACCCCACCTGGAGTACTGCGTCCAGCTCTGGAGCCCTCAGCACAAGCAGGACATGGACCTCTTGGAGCAGGTCCAGAGGAGGGCCACGAAAATGATCAGGGGGATGGAACGTCTCTCCTATGAAGAAAGGCTGAGAGAGTTGGGGTTATTCAGCCTGGAGAAGAGAAGGCTTCAGGGAGACCTTACTGCAGCCTTTCAGTACTTAAAGGGGGCTTATAAAAAAGATGGGGACAGACTTTTTAGTAAGCCCTATTGCAATAGGACAAGGGGTAATGGTTTTAAACTAAAAGAGGGTAGATTTAGACTAGATCTAAGGAAGACATTTTTTACAATGAGGGTGGTGAAACACTGACGCAGGTTGCCCAGAGAGGTGGTAGATGCCCCATCCCTGGGAACATTCAAGGTCAGGTTGGACAGGGCTCTGAGCAACCTGATCTAGTTGAAGATGTCCCTGCCCATGGCAGGGGGGTTGGACTAGATGACCTTTAAAGGTCCCTTCCAACCCAAACTATTCTATGGTTCTATGATTCTAAGACACCGTCACCTTAGCGAACACCTATAAGTGAGCAGATACCAGAGAATTGCACTGCTTGAGAAATATGAATGCCCTTACGAACATTATGAGTCATTATTTGTGTCTCATTGCTGTGAACAAATAAATACATGCTTCTTGCTCAGCTTAATTCTGCAAAGACATCTTTCCACACAACTACATATAAGACGTGGGATGGATTCCTGTTTTTGTTTTGTTGTGTGCGTGAAACATTACATACCATCCTAATCTTCTTTGGAAGAGAAGACTGGCTCATTCACCACTCCTTTGGCTAATTAAGAAACAATGCCAGGAAATTTTAAAGTCAGTCTCTACAGTGTCTTTTTTAGGCAGATTAGCAACAGTCCCCTTTCAGAGACTTATAGCAGATGTTTTTATACTGCTGGAGAGCAAAACGGAGTGCAAAATATCACTCTAAAAGGCTGAAGCTAGAAATGTGGGTGAAAAGGAATACAGGCTTCTTTCTTCCACTCTGGCTGTGTACTCCTTTCTTCCTTAAGCCAGTCCAGAAAGACACTTCTGCAGTTTATTCATTTGCAAGAACTATTAGTTCCTAAGGTGGAAAAAAGCTGCCAGTTTGAAGGCATTAAATTCCTGATGCATCCAGCTGAGCGGCTAATGCGATGAATCACCTGCAGTATACAGTGCTGGGCTCAGCATTGCTTTGCATTCAGCCTTATCAGCCTGCTGAAGTTTGGTCCCTCAGGCAAACCCACGGGGTACAGGTATCATCTTATATGGGCAACACTCCCTCCTGTGAAGTGGGTCATGTCTAAATAAATCCAAATGCACCGTCTGGCATTTGAGTTAGCAGCAGGTATTGGCTTCCTCTGGAGAGAAAGAGTTCAGTTTAAAAACAGCAAGCACTTTCCTTGTTTTGGGGTAAAACTGAGGGAAGTACACAGATTTGTTAAGGACTTAATGACCAAATTAGCTTTGGCAAATGAAAGCAAAAGAGAACAATGCTTAAAGTGGATTAATCTATCATGCACAGTATATACATTAGGACTCTAGAATGATCTTTTCACAGGGTATTTTTCTTACATGTATGTGAAAAGCCGATAGCTCACTGTTTTTGACTGTTTTCCACCTGAACTCAGGCTTTCTTACTTTTGGTGCAGTCTGGCTTTCCTCTCTTGCAGCAGCTCTTTCCCATCTCAAACATCTATTTTTGACCTTATTTGTTTCTCCAACCCCTTCCCCATCTTATTTCACCTCACTAGAAGTGATTCCGCATTCTAGATCTTATTCATTATTTTCAATCTCATTTGCAACTCCTGGCTCGTGGAGGTTTTGTCCAGCCCACTGCCTTCCTTCTTCCAAGTCACATCTCAGAACCAGTGCTCCCTCATTTTCCTCAGCCTGGTCTAGGGAGGTGGACTATATTTCTTAATGGTTGGGATGTACACATATACAGGGGAAGGAGAAAGAGGGAAACATCCACATTCAGACTGGGAGCCTGATCCCAGAACCAGGCACCATGCTTATGGGTGCAGCCACAACCTCCTAAAGTGCTAGCATCCAATGAATACCCCAATTGGCCTGGCCTGGGATTTGTGGAAGGTCGTAAAGGGAGTTTGTGGTAAGGAACTGCAGGCTGGTCAGGTAAGAATTTTAACCACTGGGACAATTTTCATCTGATGGCCACATTCTACAATTGCTTAACTTAGAAGATGTAGGAAATGCACAGTGGCTGATGGCCTGGAGAGGAGGATCAGTAGCCCTTTTAATTTTTGTTCTGCTCATATAACTGCAAGTGGTATTGATAAATGAGGAATACTAACCTAATAACCTCTGAAATATTGAGATTAATAACTGAAACTTGGGGAAAGGGAGAGAGAGTAATCTTATTTTGCTTTGTAAATCAGAGTAAATGTAGAACTTATTGAAGAGTAGCTAATGTAGAACATCAATCTGTTGTTTTTAGTCACTGCTTAGGCTGTCAGTGACATTTTGAAGCCCCTACGTTACACTGTTGATTATAACAACTATTAAATCTGGGGTTTTTTTTGAGAAAGTCACCAAGTGTTTTTTTAAAATGCATTCAAGAACTCAGCATTCCATAGATGTTTTATTCTTCCCGCAGAGTGAGAGCATATGCGGACACAAGCAGAAATATCCTGAGTCCCCTGGAGAAGAGGTGGCCATACCCGTTTATCACCTGCAACCCAGAAAGAGAGAAGCCTGCCTTCTGCACAGTTTGAAGGAAGGACAGAACTGGTCCCTGAGTGACTAGCAAATGTAGCTGTAGCACGCTGCTGCAGTGCAGAGTTTATGGTCCTGCAGCCTGAATAACCATCATCACAACATGAGAGGATTGGGAATGAGAGACCTGGCAGAGGAGGAAGAGGGCAGGCGTTGTCCTTGTACAGGGGTAAAAATGGGATCCTAATCCTGCCCCCTGAGCCCCGTCAATGCTTTTCTCCTCAAGGGGTTTTAAATGCGGAACATGTATTTGATGTAGTTGTCAGCAAAAGTGGTTTAACAAGCATGCAGTCCTGTTAGGTATTAGCTTAATTCACCTAGAAGATTTTAAAGCAAAATTCCTTAAGTTTTCATCTTGAATAAAGGTGACTCAGATGAGATCTTTACCCTTGGGCTGCAGATTACAATTCAGGCTGCCAGTGTGCAGGGAACATAAGAACTGATTATTCCTTCTGCCTGGACAATTAAGACTAATGTGCAAGGCAAGAGCTGAAGTGCCATCCTAAAGCAAGGCTAGGAGCTGTAACAGTTCCTTCCCCTTGAGTTATTAACCCACAGGGTAGATGCCCAGCTAATCCCTTGGTCAAGTATGGTCATCTCAGACAGGAGATGTCTGATTAGCCACCTATTTCTTCTGCTATGACGGTAAAGGTCTCTACCAAATGACACAGGTATAAAATGCATACATATGAGGGGAAAAGTTAGGATGTAAGCATGCAAAACAAAAAGGAAGCGTTCTGGCTCACCTTGGAAATAGGTACATGAATAAAACAGTGACCAAGGGGCTGAGCGAATGAGTTGGTTCCATGGCTCTTACAACTGATTTTCCTAATGCATTTGTGTCTGGTTTTCAATTGGACATTGAACCATTGACGGTAACTCTTTGGACACAGCCATCCAGCCAATTTCTTCTCCATCTAATAGTCCATCCATCAAACCCATATATCCCGAATTTAGAGGTAAGAATGTTGTGGGGAACCGTATCAAAGGCCTTACAGAAGTCCAGGTAGGTGACATCTGTAGCTCTTCCCACTGATGTAGTCACTCCATTGTAGAAGGCCTCTACATTATTCAGGCATGATTTGCCCTTGGTGAAACCATGTTGGCTGTCTCTAATCACCTCCCTGTCTTCCATATGTTTTGACATATCTTCCAGGAGGATCTGGTCCACGATGTTACCGCACACGGAGGTGAGGCTGACTGGTCGGTAGTTCCCAGGGTCCTCCTTTTTACCCTTTTTAAAAATGGGTGCAAGGTTTCCCTTTTTCCAGTCACTGGGGACATTGCTTGACTGCCATGACTTTTTAAATATGATGGAGAGTGGCTTGGCAACTACATCAGCCAATTCCTTCAGCACCCTGGGATGCATCTCATTGGGTCCCATGGACTTAGGTATGTTCAGGTTCCGCAGGTGGTCTTGAACCTGACCTTCACATAACTATGAGTTCTGAATCAGCTTCTGAGGAATAGCTTCAGATAGCAGGAGTGTCAAACCAAAACTGTAATTTTTTCTTATGCAGAAAATAGTAATTTTCTGAGTTTGTTTTACTATTTTTTGAGTATGTTTAAATCAGGTATTCTATCAAAATCTATGATCTGTTAGAAACTGTGAAGGTAGCTCCTTTTACTTCTCGTGTCTGATAACTGCATTATACTGTCTCAAAAAGTTAAATGAGAGAAAAGGAGATAACAAAGTCTTAAGCAGTGATGGTATAAATATTTTATTCAGGATTTTTTCACTGTACTATTCCTGTAGTTTTTTAAAAAGATCTCCAGCTGAAAGCTGGTCAAAATCAAGTGTGCCAAATGAAGTAATACCGAAGAAATTTTAACATGCGTCAGCTTGACCAATTGGGAACAAAGCCAGGTGCTTACTATAAAAATATGGCCATCAAAATATGTCATGCCTTTAAAAAACAATTAAGAGGTTTGTTAGTCTTATCATTTAGCAGGAGGGAGAAATATAAAGAGAGAGAGAAAAACAGATTAAGTCACTTGAGAGAGGGCAATCTTGAGAAAATGTGACCCTTTGTGTCTTTTTTCTAGCCTGATTTCACTGAAAGGTTATGGCTGTAATCTAAACCAACAAAAGCAAAAAAAAAATGTAGCTACTGAGTGTAATTTTTCCATGTTAAAACCCAGCTTCATTGGAGGGAACACCTAAAAATCAAAATATAGCTTTCAGAGTCTATGCCCAGGGATGAATAGGCTAGACAGGAAAGCTACGGTGACTTTTCATCTGCTAGCATGAGTTGTTCCCTGTGATGTACCCCCAGGTGCACTGATTTCACCTTAAGCATCTCAGGCAATGGGCCTTCACCAAACTCTGAACGCTTTAAAAGAATGTATTGTTGGTTTATAATTCTTGTGTGATAAAAATGGATATTTTTTCCTTCTATACTGTTTAAATCTTTCTACCCCAGTGTGTTTTTAAGTACTTTCCAAACAGCTCTTCTTTCCTTGGTATTTTTATCCTTTCTAGATGAGACTGTCAAAAACTCTCAAACTTGGCTTATTGCTGTTCTTACCAGAGTCAATAGCTAAAGCACTCGGTGTTACAGCTTTTCGTCTGTTGAAGTCAGTGGATGTGACTACTTGCCTGACAAGTGCTATGGAAAATCTGCACTGTCCTTTTTGGATTCAACTTTGTGTGGAAATTTACAATTGCTCACATTTCTGGCAACTGCAGCAGCAAAAAAGAAGCTTGCACTTCGATGCAGAAAATTTGCTGTGACCTTCTTTTGGAATTTAAAACAGAATGACACAAGCTTGGCCGAAAAAAATACAACACCCTGCATCTGCATTCCTTCCATACAGTTTCAAAAGCAGCAAATGCAGTCTTTCCCATTGTGAGAGCAAGGCAAATATATAAATTAGAGTAATGATTATTTTCCACCAGGAATGCTAGTGTTGATTTTCAGTCAGCACAACCTATCCCAACACCATGCATAATTTAGCCATTTTAAAGGTATTGAGCTCTAATTAGATCCGCTTCCATGTAAGTATTTAGATTACCTCTATACATTCTGAACTCAGCCCTCTCTGAACTCTGCCTGAGAGTTAAGCTATTAGGAATTAAGCTATTACCACAAAAATAATGATTTAGACTTCCAAGGAAACCCCTCTCTGAGACAGGGACAGCTTGCTTTCAAGTGCCTTTTCACACTGGCTTCAAAAGTCTTGTTTACCACATTAAAAAGAAATTGTGTCTAAAATGGGGAGCATATAGCAAATAAATACAAAATACGTAATCCAAGGGCCTGCTCTCAGGCACATAAAACACAGATTTAACCTTATTCCCAGTGAACTGCTTGGTTCAATCAATGGTTTACTCATAAGAATAATACTCTGCAGCTTTTTCTGTGTGCAAGCTCAGAGCCTTCTGTTTAGAAAATTGTACTAGTTGAACTGATCCTTGATAACAAAGGATGAAAATTCTTTATTTCTTGTAGTTTCTATATTATTTAAGATATTGCCAAATGAAAGAATATAGAATTTTATGGCTATGACTGTTACAATGAATTTCTACCTTAGATTATCTCCTTAGATAACTAGTTTATGATCATTCAGAGAGGAACACAGCGTTTTTCATTACTTCCGATAATGACTGAGATACTGGCAAGAGACCCGGAATCTCTTTTGATACTGAGTTTTCAGGAGGGAATGAGAAATCCGTTATAGTTGTCTGGACCAATAAACCATGTAAACCAGCTAGAAATCTGCATCAGTTCCTCGGAGGAGACCCAGAGGATTCAAGGTCTATGTTCTCCCAGGAACTTGGTGGTACTTGTTCCAGTGCTAACCTGATGACCCTCCTAAGCACTTCCATCTTCCATTAGCAATTTGATATTCAAGTACCACTTTTGGAGCACAGGTGATACTGAGCCTCTTTTGTAAGAAAAGGATGAAGGTATGAGTGTCAGGATCCTGATCGCACCAAGAGGCTCTGCAGCTTTTTCCCTTCTCACCCCAAGGGTTTAGTGGCCCCTGTGTTGAAGGCCAGCCTTGATATGGCATAGCTGTGTATCCTGGGATCAGGCTGCTGTGAAAAGAGCTGTGTGGGAAAGCTGTGAGAAGCCTTGTCAAGGGCCTTCCCCTTCTTGGCCTGGGAGCTGCGTTAAAGTTCAGGCACTCACTCTTGGTCGCTGCCTGAGCTGTTGTAGGTACGTCTGTGCCTGGTCTTGTACCTTGCTGATTCTGACCCTGCCTCGCTCACGTGGCTTCCCAGCTTGACCTCAAACCTGCCTTGTCACTACAGACCTCTCTGCCAATTTGCACTCTCAGCTGACTTGGGTTAATGTCACTGAACTTGCTCTGCTCTTCGTGTTTGAGTACTGTGGGACTGCACTCGTGTTGGCGAGGTCCCTGCTCCTGCCTGCCTTGCTGTCACTCTTGACTCCCAGCTTTCCTCCCCAAGTGGAGCAAGCCACTGCTGCTCCCCGACAGCGAGGGCCGTAATAGAGCAGTTTTACCCTCGCACCATCTTTCCGAGTAGCAATACTGCACTAAGGGGCCCTTCAATAAATGAAGATGACCAAGGCAGCTGAAGAGGATCACCTGGTGCACGCAGGAACTGAACAAGGGGCAGTCTTCACAGGGACCCCACTCCAGTCCCTATGGTCAGTAGCGCAGGGCAGAAGTCTGGCAATGAAATTTGTAGCAGCTGAAGCCTTGGCTTGCTGGAAAGAAACCTGTATTTTAAACATCCGTGCTAGGATGTTGTGTCAAAGCCAACATTATTATATCCAGTTGTGTCTGGAGAAGGAGAGAAAGACAAATGTGGACATAAGAAGCAGGATCCATGAGCTGCGAAAGAAGCCTCATAATGAGTTCAAATTAGATTAAATTAAGGAATGCAAACTAATGCTTTGGAGAAAAAGAATCCTACCTATACTTGCGCAGTGATGGGTTTTTAATTACCTATTACCACTGGGGAAAGAGATCCTGCAGTCTCTGCATTTAGCTCTTTGAAAACATCAGTGGAAAGCAAAAGGCAAATCAAATGATGGGAATTATTAAGGAAGGAAGAACTAGCAAAACAGGAAGCAACATTATGCTCCAGCATAAATCTGTGAATAGTGTGTGTGGTTTTGGCTCCCTGATCTCTAAGCAGATAGAGTATAACTAAAGAAAGAAAAATGGAAAAAGGATGATCTTTTTCTGGCATTAGCCTTGGTATGGTAGCAAACATCTTACATGCTTTTTTTCAATGGCCCAGATATACTTTTTAGCAATTTTAATCCCTTTGAAGCTGGCTGTTATAGCTGTGAGAGGCACTTTGTGTTGAGTTTCCAGCACTTGGGCTCTTTCTCTCCAGGCCATTAGATAGCAATTCTTACAGTACTCTTAAGGCAATTCTCACTAGACTGAGTTATGATTAGTGCTAATTTTGGAAAAAGTAAGTCAAGCATATAGTTGGGAAATGGCTGCAACCATCTGTGATGTGTCAGACCATAAATGAACTTTCCATTTTTCTTTTCTTTTACTAGCAAAACACCATCAGGACACAAACTCATCCTATTTTATGGCAAAATTTCTGAGCCCTGCTAGATAGTTTAAATTTCTCAGAAACTCTCCTGAACCAAGTAGGAAATCAGGCTGCAAAACCCACAAATATGGAGTTGCAGCATCTGCAAAGTTTCTGCATCAGTACAGGCTAATATTTGAAACATGAAGCAGCAGGGCTAGTTGCGTACCTGGCTGCAAGCTACTGGCTTGCTTGCTCCCACTTATTTGAAAACTCAGCAGAAATACAGTGCCTGTCTTGCCAGAGATGTATCTTACAAGAAACAGTATGACACACAGCTTGGAAAGCAAGATTAGCAGGTAAAGCCAAAACTGGGATGGGGATTTCCCCTCATATTGTCCCTCAAATAATCCTGATTTGACAGCGTTTGGGCTCTCCAAATGCTCAATGTTACCTACACATGCTTTTGTGCCCTATACGGGGCACTCTCCTGCAGAAGAGAAAAGGGGGCTGCCTGAGTTACCGGGGATGTGGAACACAACTGAAATGACAATCCTTTCTCTTGTACAGAATTTCTGATTTTATTGCAAGACAAATGTATTCAAGCTAACATACGCATGCACTTTATAAGTATTTTAAGTAAATACATACTAATAATAGTTGTTCCTCTTTTGACTAGATCATTTACACCCATCCAGATCAGGAGCCATGGTCTGATCTCACAAATTTGTAACAGGGTAAGCTCTTTCTTTTAAAATTTAAGTTAATCCTGATCTATACAAGAACAAGAGAGACAAGAATCAAGCCCCACATTTCCAGCTGGAGGCCTTTTTATTAAAGTTGTAATTCTAGCTTTCTCATTCCCTGTAAATTTAGCTGCAGCAGTTGCAATATTAGCCTTTATAAGTGTTTGCACAGCATTGACGAAGCTTCTAATAGTGAGCTACCACGAAAAAAAAATCTGCTTGTTTCCTTTTCTGCAACCCTTAACCCTTCCATTAAGCAAGTCAGATTTTTCATCAGTTGCCATGCTCCATTGCACGGCTACTCTCTAAAGAGATCTAGCAGCAAAAAATGGGAGCTGATATTTCTGGCAGTCAAAAATCAAGTAGATTTAAAAATGTTCTAGGGAAAATATTTTGTGAAGATATTATTGTAGTATGTACGATAGCCTGGCAGGTCGCAGATGGCTCCCTTGTTATGTATCACCCTGTGAAGTGTCTGCCTACATGGCCCCAGTGTTACAATAAGCTTGTAGCAGTAATCAAAACCAGAATAATAACTGTGCTTGCACCTGAGATACCTGTGAAATGGAAAATAAACAAGACCTTTGTTTTTGGCTTTGCCAAGTCAATTTTGCATGGCATATTAATATATTCCATACTTTGTTGGTATACTTAATGTATACTGCAGAGTACACCCCCTTCCTTTGGGAATGTCATCACTTAGCAAGATGTTAAAAATGGCTTGAGAGAGGATCTAGCATCACTACTGCACTATTTTTTCCTCTGCGTGTATGTGTGTGTGACAATTTTGGCAGCTGCCTTGGAAAATCTACTGTACATTTTTCCTCCAAATTATTTCCCCCCCCCCATTTTTTAGAACCATGGGTTTCAGACAAAATTAGCTCCACATAGGGCAATAGCCTGTGTGGGTTCGGGTGAGCTAATACTGAGAAAGCAGGTTTTTTTCTGTTTACTGCTACTGGTACTGAAGGTGCCAAATTCTACTCCCTGTGCTACTCTTAGCTCAGCAAGTGGCCCCAGCCATTTTGAGGCATTGGGGGGGTCACTGGATTTGGCATTGTGAATTAGAGCAGTGCAAATCTGGAAGCACGCAAATAAATAGCAAAGACTAAGGAGCAGAGCCCTCAAAAAGACTGATATCTGCTGAACTGCTCATATTCAGATGTCAGAAATAGGTATTACTGGATATGTGAAAAAATTCCCCTGTGAACAAAGGGTTTAGATGGGAATTCAGTCCTTATTCTGAGAGATACTGTCACATCATAGAAAAGAGATACAGATTTAGGTCCAAAATAATTATACCACAGCTTTAGAAAAATCAAAGTGGAAGCAATCTAATTGAAAATTTGTTTTATAAGCAGTAAAAATATACCCCAAAATTTGAGTGAAAACTATTGCTGGTCTAAAATCTCTATTTTTTGAAAGTAGTGTTTAAATAGGACAGATCTGAACTGAGAGAAGAACAGAAAAAAAATCTAAAAATAACCAGCCACTATTAGCTGTTGCCAAACATGCCTTGGAACGGTAATAGAATTCAGCCTGGCCTGGAACAGCACCCTTCCTGCAAATCACAGTCCCCAGGTGCCAAGGTAATAATGAGATACATTAGAAATTGTACAAAAATAAAAAATCAGATGATACCATGGGCACACTGAGCAGATGCAGAATTAATGACACTTGGAGGACTCCATCTGAGGATACTCCCTCTACACAACAGAGAACAAGACTCTGAAACCTGTACCTGATGAACCAGGTGTTCATCAACTTTTGTCCATTTTCAGGCAGGTTCGCTTGAATCAATAAGGCAGGAAAAACTTGGGAGTTCAGCAGCTGGAGAGGCTTAAATGGGTTCTTGAAGAAATCTGGAAGTCATTAAAGAGGTGGGAGTGGGAGAAAAAGTTAAGGGCTCCTTTCCCTATGGCACTGTGTTCCTGGGTGTTGCGGGGAACTTGAAATAGCAAATGGGTATTTGCTCATAGGCATGTTCTCCGAAGGTAGATTTGCTCATCATTAAGGAGGTAGGTTTGTTATTCCTTCAATAGGGACGTATGTTTTAGTTACTACTTGTAACCAGAGTAATTCTAACTTGTAATTCTGCACCTGAGAGGGTATTTGCACCTGGGATGGTGTAATCCTGGATGTACGGGTAGATTGGGAGACAAGAGGCTGGAGTGCCCCCTGCAGAAAGGGATCTGTGGGTTTTTGTTGATGGTAAGCTCAATGTGAGTCAACAATGTGCCCTGGCAGCCAAGAGGGCAAACCATATCCTGGGGTGCATTAGGCACAGTACAGCTAACTGGTGAACAGAAGTGATTGTCCCACTATACTCAGCATTGGTGCAGCCTCACCTTGAGTACTGTGTGCAGTTTTAGACTCTACAATATAGGAAGAATATAAAAATATTAGAACCTATCCAAAGGAGTGCAACAAAGATGGTGAAAGGACGAGAGGGCATGAGGAGTGGCTGAGGATACAAGGTTTGTTCAGCTTAGAGAAGAGGAGACTGAAGGGTGACCTCATTGCTGTTCACAGCAAGTTCCTGGGGAGTGGAGAGAAGGTGCTGATCTCTTCTCTCTGGTGTCTGGTGATAGGATGCATGGGAATGGCTCAAAGCTGCTTCTGGGGAAGTTCAGATTGGACATTAGGGAAAAGTTCTTCACTGAGAGGGTGGTCAAGCACTGGAACAAGTGCCCCAGGGAAGTGGTCATGGCCCCGACCCTGTTGGTGTTCAAGAAGCATTTGGACAAAGCTCTTAGAGACATGATTTAACTTTTAGGTTTCCCTGTGTGGAGTCAGGAGTTGGACTCGATGATCTCCGTGGATCTCTTCTCAGTATATTCTGTGATTTGATTCTATGATTCAGTGACTGTATTTCAGCATAGCTATGGGAAGGAGCTGAGATCAGGGACCCACGGTGGTAGACACAAAGTAAGGGAACAGCCTGTAGTCTGAAATTTTACAGCGTGGCAGTCTCTGAGCAGAGCTAGAGGTGAGGATCTCAGTTCAGGCTAGTACAATGAGGTGTCTCCAGTGTGAGTGTCTATGTGTGAGTTTGGTGGTGAAGGTGCCATTATGACTAATGGTGGGCTACTGTAGGATTCAGTTGCCTAAAAATGGGCTCCTGGTACTGTCTGAGATGCCTCCTCACCTCTGGGACATCCATGCAAGACTGTGTGTATGACACAGGAGACATTTACTCTTCTGGAACAAAACTGGACACTAAGCAAGATAAGATACTTCTAGTGCAGACATTGGACCGAGTGTCTATGAATCCTTTTCATGTCTCTTGGGGAGCTTGCCCTTGCAGTGGATGAGTCTAGAGGATTATTGAACTGATGTCAGTGTCTACATTCCCAGCTACATTGACTAGGGATATGATTCAGTTGCCTAGGCAAGGATATCTGCATCACCATTCGGTCACCCTCACGTACTTATCCAGTGCCACTTGAGGTGGCCAGGGTGCCTTGCCTGGACAAGCATATTTATCTGCCATTTCAGGAGGGCACATGTCTCACAGAAGTCCTTTCTGCCTTGTACACACCTTGGATTTCCTAGGGCATCTCAAATGGTAGCAGCCATGTGTGTAAATGGAGCCCCTAGCCCAAGAACATCCTGCCTGGCCTCTAGCAGGATCTTTGCCCTGCAGCAGGACACAAACTGCCTGTGAGCTCTGCGTAATAGCTGCCCTTGGGAGTCTCAAATACCACAGGACACCTATGATTTAGGAAGCCAAACCGACCCTTCGACCTCCTTTATGATAATGGTGCCATAGACAGCTGCTTCATCATAGACATGTACACACCTACATTTAGGTGTCTGAATCACTTCTTATAAATGGATTCTAATCCCAGCACTAATGCTGCCTTCTTTAGTTAGAGCACTTCACCGCTCCACCTCAGTTTTGGTATCTGTACAGCACCAATGTGACATAAACCATGCAGAGGTCCAGTTTATCTTGTTAGTCTAGCATTCTGCATGGGATCTGTACGAAGGCACACAGGGAGTAAAAGAGAGACTTTGGAAAAGAGTCCAAGAGCCAGTCTGTGAGCACATGGCTGGAAAGCTGGCTGCAATCAAAGAAATTCAGGAAATATTTATCTAGGTTGAAAAAAAGGAGTCTTTTCCTGATATTGTCCCACACAGTTCATGAAACAATTGAATAGGGAGACCTGTATATAACTAACTTGCAGTGCAATAATGTGTTGAGATATGAGCTGTTGCGTAAGTTTCTTCTAACTTTTAGAAAGTGTTTTAAAGGTACTTGTTATTATTCAGGTGTGACAGAAGGATTTACCCAACCTGGCATGCTGTGTTACCTTCCCTAGAGATGTGTTAGACAGTCACATGTGGAATCTTCCAGCTGCTCTCATCAATGTGGCTGTGATGCCATATTTCAGTTTAAAGCTGTAAGTGGTGCTTTCCAAAACTTTTGTTTCTGCTGCTGGAGGGACTCATCGCTCTCGTGGATGAGAAGGGCACTTGTTGAGGCACCAAGAACTCACCTGCCACAGCTTGAAGGGAAAGTCCCATAAACGTTCTCTGGACTATAGGAAGGTTTAGCTTTCCTAGCAGACTCCAACTGGCAGAAACACAACCTGGTGGAGAAAGGAATGATTAAATACTGCCATCACCGCAACACAACATGGTCGGGTGTAGCTGCACGTGGGACTGCCCAAGTATACAGAAACGACTCAGACCTGGGCCCTGTGCTATGGGGGTATCTAGGCCCTCCTAATACAGCAAGATGGGTCTTACTAACCCAACTACTTCTCAGAGCAGAAGAAACAAGTTAGTCAACCTAATCAGCTTCAGCAGTGGCCAGGAGGACTTGGTCCAGCAAGGTGTCTCATTGGAGCTCAGCAAGGTGTCTCATTGGAGCTGCGCCCCTACCTTCGCGTCACTCTCCAGTGTTGGGTCACCAACACTGCACCAACACAGATGCAGTCTCTGGCAGCTGGTCTCACACTCCCAAAAGCTATTCTGACTTCCAGGAATGGCTTTGGTGGTGGGTATCTGGTACCATGCTCCCCACCTCCAGACAGTAGGGGTAGTGGAGCAGGAACTGTCTACCATCCAAAGTTGTAAGATGAGCTCTGCAGTGGCGAGTTAAGGCGCCCATTGTATATGATCCTTACATCGCTTTAAGACTCTAACTGCTAGTGGGGCCCTTCTTATTATAAAAGCATATAGAAAGAAAATGTCTCTGAACAACTTACAGTTTACATAGGTGAAGAAGAAAAGTGTTGTATATTTTCTATGTATTTTCTCTAAATAGATGATCTGTTGCAAATTTAGAATGACTCAGTAGATGGGGCTGGAATTATTTCCAGTTAAACTAAAAGCCCAGTCAGACTCCATACACTCAGCCAGCAATATGTTTGTGGGAAAATCTATTTTTAAAAGGATTTCACAGCAGATATTTGGAACTACTTGCTGTGCTGTGTAGATGACTGTGTTACAGAATACTGCTGTTTTGAACACAGATTTTGGAAGATTTTTATCAGCACTTGGGCTCTGAGTGATTTCTGAACAACAAATGAACTTATCTGAATAGTATGAAGAAATGATAACCTGCAGCTGTCATGTTAATACTTACATAACAGCTCCTTCAGCTGCTGTGCTGATTTAACATACAAAGTCAAATGATTTATGAGAAAGTGCAATCCTGAAAGTTTCATGTTCAATTAATTTTTTCAAAACTTAAAAAAACCCTTATGAAGTAATTAACATTGTAAAAAATATTTTCTAAGCAAACAGAGCTACCCAGGAGCTGATTTATCTAGGGCATACAACTTGCAAGGGTTTGGAATTGCAGTTTAGTATCAAAAATAGTGAATGTGTTGAAAAAATTTAGCAGTTTCCTCCTTTTGAACAGAAAAAAAAAAAAAAAGACTTGTAAATTCCATAGTATGTGTAACCTGCTGTACCTATGCTGGCATCATTTAACTATTTCTCAAAACTTTCAAAATCTTTGCGATTCCCCCCTACCTCCTGTGTTTCTCAGCTGTTTCTGGGATGCAGCCTTACAGGAGAAGAGCCATATTCTTCAGACCATAGCCTTTACACCTACAGTTATTCTCATCCTTTCTCAGCTTTCTACACAAATTTTTTGTTGGCTTGGTTTTTCGAGCAAGACTGCTTCTTGTCATCCAAATATGCAAATATCTAGGTTAATATGGTGGGTCAGATTCAGAGCTGAAGAGGAAAGCCGTATACATTTCCTGACATGACATGGCGGTAAATGGGCACCCTCAGTAAATTCCCGGAGTCTTTGGACAGCTGGCTGGAGCGCGGCAGCAGTCCACCGTGGACAGCGGGGACAGGAATAGAGAGCAGTGACAAGGTCTGGGCACTGCTGCCTCCCCAGGGAGCAGTTCTGGGCTCCCCGTGCACAAACGCTGCCACGTTTGCCTGACGGCCCAGAGCTGGGGTAGGGCTGGGAGGCACAGGGGTTGGGCTGGGTCTCCCGGGCTGAGGAGAGATCAAAAAAGTGAGGCGAAAGGAGGACACGACTCCCGTGTACATGAAGGTTTTGTTATGCAGCTTGTGGTGTCAGGAAGCCTGAGGTGTGAGAAGACAGGGTTACATTTTCTCTGTGCGATTTTTCTATAAAACTTCAAGAAATTCAGCATAGGTTTTTAACTGGACTGTTGAAAAGAATCATGCAGCAAAGAAACTAGAGGCAACCTATTTTTCCCTCTTGGTGTATTTTCATTTATGCTGAAGTAGAACAAATCGTGGAGATCTGCTCTGACAACAATTCAGGACCTGTATTTCAGGCTTCAGGATTTTCAGCACAAACAAATTATTTGAGTCAGTATTTCAAGCCTTTCCTTCTCAAATGCACTCCTGATTTGTGAGTCAGATAGACAGACATAAGGGGCTGGGATTTACTTATTATTGCTAATGAACTCTTTTAAAATTTGAATTATTTTTAATAGGATATTTATTAAGTTATTGTCAATAGAACTTGTTTGCCCTACTGTTGCAATGAAGCCTGTTTGTTGCTTCATGAAACTTTGCCAAGAAATGTAGTTTTCTGTATATTTCTATACTCTTTACTTTATGGTACCAATTAGCTTCCATCTTTTTCTTCCAAGTTTCATGAAGGCTTAACCACGTTAATATTGCGAGAGTTGCCAGATGGTGTTTTTGCAGGTACTATTTACAAGTCCCATTTAAATGACAGTGTACTCAGACCTCGAAGAAATTATTCTTTTAAAGCTGTTTTTAAAAGCCATGCTGAGTTTCAAAAGCAAGCAAGGCCACTGAAATTCTTTCTTTAACTCGTTCAACCCAAATTTTGGAAATGATCCTCTAAGAATATATGTAAGGACCATTGTGACTACAGCCAGACTTGAAGCAAGTGAAGAACAAATGCTTTCCCAGAGCTGGGCCTGTTCTCCCCTGATCAAATCCCTTTTGGGGCTCATTCTGTGACTGCATCCCATAACCCTGCAAACAAACATGCTCTGAGAGCATGTTGCAATGTAAGTTATAATGTGACTAATTATGAGACACTTGCAGTTAAATTTTGTATTTGCCTTTAAGTGGCTGTTTGCCAAAATCGGCAACAGTTACAAAATGTGTATATAAGAGCCAGAAATCCTCCAAATCGAGATGCTCACATGTACATTGAGATAAACCCAGAATAGTTCTTAAAATGTGTTTTTGTCAGTTATGGTTCTAAACCACATCTTTCAATTATTACTGAAGTAAAAAACATAACAAAACAATGGTGTGCCATAAATAGGACTTTTGGATAAACTTTTGGCATTCAGGATTACATGATTTAGCCTCTAATTTCCAACATCTGCTTTAGATTGATGAGCAGAGATAGTAAATACTAATTATTTTGAGGTTTAGCAGCTATGTAAAACATAACTGTGAACCTTGATAATTTCACGGCTCTTAACCTTCAATTTCTGAGCTGTTAGTAACCACAAGTCATTTAGTTGACACTTGGTGTTTTATTAAGTTTAAAGATTCGAGACAATCTTCCGATTTTCCTCCTGATTTCCTTCAATTGGATTATTGTACAGTTTGCGTTACTTTGCCCGATGGTGGGTGAAATTTTTTGTGTTGGTGACCTGAATGAAAACCAGCCACAGAGAACTCTGGATGAAGTTGACATCAGGAAAAATAGCTGCACACAAGAAAAAGAGCAGGAGTTTTTAAGTGCCTTACTAATAATTTTTACACCTCTTCCAAAGCTCAACACCCTTTACTTCCTACAGCGAGCAGGACTCAGCATCATTGTCTGCCTACTGCTTATCTCCACTTTAAAATTCTGAGTTGGATCCACCACACTACTTTCCAATGTCTGGCTGTCAGGCACCCCGCAGCTCATCAGCCCTGCTGGCAAAAATGACAATGGTATGTACAAGGGCACAATGACTTTGGTGTCAACGATAGTGTTCACCAAAGACTGGAGACATGGTAAAACAATAAGTTTTATGGCTTTTTGCCAGCTGGCAAATGTAAGCTTTTGTAGGACTTAATCCATATGGATGAATGTGGAACTAAACAAAGTAAAATGATACTCTTCCTGGGTCTCAGCTAGAGGAGGGCAATATGCGATCAGTCTGATCAGTGCAAGAAGTGGTAGTAGAAGGTAAAAGTAATAAAGTTCATGGGGATGTCTGAACCCTCTCCTTTAGCAAGTACTCATCAAATTAGAGAGAAGTGTTGCTCTGTGTGGGTCACCTCCTGGTGAAGTATCAGCTCATGAGGAGCAGATTCTCCCTTTCGCACTCACGTCTTGTTTCTGCTGATTATCTTCATATAGAAACTGCAGATCCAAACTTGTAAATCCTGTTTCTCAGAGGTAGCCCTTGAATATGTAAGGGTTCGCACAACAGAAGCATGCTCATGAGCAAGGAGTCGCATCCCTGTCCCCAGTATGGCTGGTGATGAAAGAAGCTATTTAGGACTTTCCCTGCTGTTGGAAGTGTTATGGAATAGAGATTCCAATTCTTTCCATCTGTCCTCAGGAACTGTGCTTAGGAAACTCTCTTTAGCACTACTACCTTTAAAATCATCAGAGATGGGTATGACAGAGGTTGACTCCAAGTCAACCGTCCCAAGAGCTGAGGGGGCTCAAAGCTCCTGAGTGGAGAACGATGCAAACCACACTCCATGAAGGGGAAAGCGGGCATATGGAGTGAATCCTTATCTGGGCGAGGTAATCTGTGGTGCTCAAAAGCAAGCATCGTTACATATGGAGAAATTGCAGCTAGAGACAATAAAAAAAATTAATATTTATACTATGTCATAACTCTGACGTTCTATAGAACATTACAACTCCTTGCAGAAAACCAGGTATCTTTAGCATGGTTAGAAAATTAAAAGAAAAAATATTTTAACTCAAATGAAAGCCCTCTTAAAACATTTTTTATATGCATCATTGCTGATTAAGACCTTATTTTCCTCTAAAACGTAGCAAAAAGAGAAGGAAAGTATAATTAGATGTCATGGAGCTGTGATTGTTTCTAATTCATTGGCAGACTAGCTGTCAGCAAGATAAATGAATCATCCATAGATAACTCATATTGCCATATTTATGTGAGTGGGATTGAAAAAAGAAAAGCAATCAATAAAAATTAAATTGAAAATGAAAATATTGTTGCGGGACAGTTTTCCAAATGCATGCGAGAAGTGAAAATAAGATGTGATAAAAAGTGAAATGTGAAGTCTTTTAATTCTTTCTACTATTGTTTATATGTTTTATTGTTTATATGCCAAGCATCAGCTCAGCATGTTGGCTCATGAATTTTATCTGTTTCTTATTTAGACATGAGACGAGTGACATGGGTACAAAATGGGTAGATTTTCCAAAGAACTTTTGCTAGTGCTAGTAGCAATGGAGAAACAAGTTTGTTAAGTTGAAGCAAGACACGTAGTCTGGAATAGATTTGGGCATTTATACCAGACATTTTGGAAAAAAAAAATCCTATCTCCTCACAGAGGGTACATTATGTTTAGCAAGCGGGAAGGTGAATCAGAGATCAAAATATCTAACAAGACTAACCGAGGGATGTTGGGAGGAGAAGTGATGAGCCAAGCTGATCAGAAGGGAATAAAGTTCCCATGCTTGAGAAATAGAAAATATCCCATTTTCCCTCCAGTGACATGAAGGAAATACAGCCTTGTGCAGCACCACACTGGTGGTATTATGTGTGCCAAATCTCTTTGACCAGATTTTCTCCTTCTGTTCTTAGCAATTTTGTTTTCTAACACCAAAGTTGAAGGCTAGTCTGAGAGGCTTGAGATGCTACACCCACAAAATAAACATTAATCAGAAATCAGAAGTTGGGGAAGAACATCTCCTGTACTGTACACTGCTGAATAGGTATTTATGTTGAAGACTCAGGAACCAAGAAGTCGTAAGTTTGGGAAGGGCGTGGTGCTCCACAGACATGGAAAATGCTGAACAAGCTCCAAATGTCCATCACTCCATGTAAGTACCTCTATAGCCCAGAAGCCACCTAATCATGATGCTGAGTCCAGAAAGGGTGTTACATTACATTACAGTCCATCACACATGAGCTCTGGAAAAGAGGGTGCAGAAAGTTTGAACACAGAACCCATCAGTCAATGAAAGAACTTTAAAAAGACCCTGAGACCAACATCCCTCTGCGTGGATGAATCAGACAAGAACAGAATTTCTAGGGGGTACTTCTAGCGGGTAGCCTTACAAATCATCAATATAATGCTTAATTAACTTGCTTCAAAACCATATATATTTTATATAAAGAGTGCTGCCTGTTCTAAACATCAGAAGACTGAGTCTGATCCTATTCACAGCTTGATGAATCAAGAACACTCCTAGCAAGATCTGCAGAATTTCTTTAATAAAGAACAAGTGAGTGACAGACTGCATCCTGGGCTCATCCCAGGAGTGGAGCATGTGACCCATAGTTGAGTCTTATTCTTTAATGGTAAAAGGCTTTCTGAAATCCATTTAAGTCTATTAGTGCTCCCAGAAAATTGTGCACTCACTCATTTTCTCAAAATAAATATCCTGGACTTAATGGAGCGTAGTGTCCTTTCACTACCAGTACCCAAGAACTCCAATTATGCATTATTAAGCTATTAAACCGAACTGAACGAAAAGAACTGGCACTTACTGGCAAGATCACTGTTCTAAAATGCTCGGTAATAAGCTATGGAAAAATTAGCAAGCGGTTATAAAACTGCCATCTCCTACCAGCTGCTATCATTTTGTTTTCTCTAACAGTTAGAACATATTTATGAGCACATCTTATGCATGCACACATATACACAGAGGAAGGTGCACACAGAGGTCTACCTGAGCTGTCACAGACTCAGCTGGCAGGGGATTTCAACTCACTCTTGAGCATGTTGTAGGCTGGTTTCTGCAGCATTTCCCTCATAAAGACAATATCCGCTCTGGAAGTCTCTAAAGTATCCTCAAAAATCAGATAGCATATAGGGCTCTACAGACTTCAGGATGTAACGCAAAATCCTCCCTGAGACCCCAAAAAGCTGACAGCATATTTTGACCACAAGTGAATCAACACTGGAGCTTCCTTCAGTTTATTGTTCCAGTTGGTATGCAGGGAAGGTGGAAAGGGGAAAAGTCAGACATAGTAAACTTGTTACACTCCTGTAAGGTGATACGATCCGTAAACTCGGGATTTCCAATAAAAAGCTGATGGCAACATTATAAAAGGCTTCAGGGATGTGCAAACATCACAAATAATGATCATCTAATGCTTCGCTTGCTTGAAAAATCAAAGACTCACTAAGTTATTGTTGACTTCAACACTAACCTATTCAGTCACTTGCTCTATGCTTCTTACTTAGAGTGCTCTTCAAAATCCACAGCCAACCTTCGTGATCTTTGCTTCACACTAGATTTATGGTAAAGCAGTGCCTGCATGGTTTTGTCTGCAATGCTGACATCCATTATTATATATTTAATTTATTTTATTACTCTTTCTATTTTTATTTTCTGACATCAATTTTATAGGTGACAAACATTCCCTTGAGTTATGACTGACTTGCCTCCTCACGCTTTCCCTAATGCATGCATTAAAAGCACATGTTTGGATCTGCTTGCTCAAAATTGCCACAGTATGGAGTGAAATGAGCAAATAAAAATGTTAATTAATTATGCAGAGCTGATGGTGGAGCTAAGCCAGAGCTACTACTCCTCTCTACTTTTAGTAGCACAATGCAGTTCATCTCCATGGAGTTTTATCGTCAATGAGCCCAAGAAGAAAATACAGTCTCCTGAAAGGGTATTATAAAATATAAGTTTATATCACACCATATAAAGTTGTAAGGAGTTCACAATGACTGTGCTGATTGCACCAATAAGTAGTTACAGATTTATGACTGCAAATACATTTTTTCCACTCATGGATGAGCTCAGCACCCATTTCATGCAACACTGCTATGGGCCATCGCAGCCTAGTACAATGTATCAAGGCATAATCCGTTCACCTTTTGAAAGAAAAGCACTGAACCGTTTCATGCATCTTCATGCAAGGAACTGGCTAGAGCTACAATTTCCAAAACATCATCCCTAAGATTTGATACCTGAATCCCTGTTTGCATGCTTTAAATATAAATGATCTGATTGCACAACTGCTGGGCACTTGTGGTCTCTTTGCCGCTATTGAAATGAAACTGCCTTCACCCACATTTATTCACATATATGGTCAGCATGTCTGGGTGCATGACTGAGGCTTTAGGGATTTGTTTGGATGTTGCCATTCTGGAATAGGGCAGGGATGCTGGCTTGGGAGGGGAGCGTCAGGTAAAAGACCCAGCTGGGCTTCTCAACTTGTTCCATCAGCCTTTTTTTCTTCTTTCCAAACATAGAATCAGTGAAATACATTTGATTTTTTTTGAAGTAGAAACTCATGATAATCATAACCAGGGTATCACATAATAATGGAAATTATGTATGGTCATTTCAAATTGGGACAAGGCTAAATGCATATTCACTTATTGAGGACTGTGGATTTATTGTCCCATATTCTCAGCCATTAACACAGTGAAAGGAGAAACCCTTTCCTACAGTCAAAAACATACAGTTATTCAAGTGACCTTTATATTTAATAGGCTGGAGGTAAGCAGGCATTGACTTTCTAGATTGCAAAGAAGAATTTGGGGACATTATAAAAAGGCTTACATTTTTGTTATATTCTTTGTACAAGGGTAGGATATTACTTATTAAAGTAATAAATTCCCCAAATTCTCTCACAGAGTTCTTATTAACTGGTGTTTGACAAAATGTTTTGTGTTATAGATGTTTAAAAATGATAGAAAAAGAAAGCTGTATGGCATGAACTCTCCTGAAAAGCATTTAAATGCATAGGGATTAGATGCTCAGAATCAGTTTATTTATGCTTTTTCACCTTCCGTATATTTTTGTTTGTCCCTTCCCAAGCTGCCTTTGGCCCTCCCTTGGAGGAATGTAGGAGGCAAACATATCCAAAGATTAGTGACAGTAGAGAAGTGTTTTTTGAGATAACCTGTAAAACAGAGAGAATGACACCACAACTATACTGCATTTCCAGTTGTCATCCACATGGCTTTTGATTAGGAAAGGAAGAAACTAAATAAAAATACTCCAGATGTTAAAATAAACCTTCACCTTTTCTGTAGGGTATCCATTTACCCTATCCTTTTTAATCTTTCCTTTTAGAGATATTTCCGAGCTCTTCAGTTTCTTATTTCCTTCAGCTCATTTTTCCCCCTACAATGTTTCTCCACTTCACGGGACTTACTAAGATTTTCATTTCACTTGTCTCTGGGGGTTTTTTCCTCTGTTCTTTATGACCAGAAGTCCGCATGGATCGATTAACAATGTATCTGTTGCTTCTCTGTGCTGCTTTTTTTTTTTCCCAAGCACTTTTCAGAGTACTGAGGAGAAATGCTAAGGAGTATAGATTGTAGACTGCAGGGCAATTAGTTTCTTGCATAGCTTTTGCCTCTTCTCTGCTATGCCACTTCTTCCATTCTTGCCATCTTCATCGAACTGGCACTACGGAGCTCAATTCATTGCTACCTTGAATCTTGTGCAGATGCTTACGCTCTGGCAAAAAAATGTTTCTCTCACAACAAATAAAGACTGCTATGTTAGGTGCAAGTGGTGGAAAGAAATGCCCCCCAGTGAAAATGTCTTTCTTTTTACCTGGTTTCTGGTACTGTTGCACTTAAGAGCTTGTGGGATACTGGATACTGCAGATGATACTGGATACTGCAGAAGTGCCACAGAGCCCTTCTGAAGGAATGTCCATAGGCTTGCTGGAGACCACTGGGAATATGGCATACCGTAGCCTGTGACCTCCACGGGGTACCTGCACGCCTGCCCATCTCTTGGGCCACGGGAGTGGCTATGGAGCACCAGGCATGGCTGTCGGGGCTCAGGAGATCTGGATGATTTTGAGCTGAGCAATGAAAAACTGGAAGAGTTTTTTCACAAAATTATTCCTTCCTCACAGCAAAGGCGCCATCCCCATCCCCGTCCATGTCCCCTTCCCAGTCCCCGTCCCCACCACTTCCCCCTGGCTACGCCTTCAGTCAAGTGCATTAGTCACGCTTCTTTCTTGGGCCAGATCTTTGGGAAATGGGAAAAGCGTGTCATCTGAGAGTAGTCAAAAAAAAGAGCAAGATACTTTAATAGGGCAGCCTGCCTGCTGCTAGAGGCTTCTCAGCCCAGGCTGTCCCGCCTGCCAGAGGGCGGCTG
>NW_009199833.1:9606-12264 GCF_000690835.1 Fulmarus glacialis | reverse complement strand
ATCCTGATTTGTGGGTCTCCCCTCGTAGGGACGTGACCCTGGAGAGGAAAAATCGTAGTCGCTTGTTGTTTGCGAGTGTGGCTCCCCCCGTCTCCGAAATACAGCTATTGTCTATAAATATGTTTCAGCAGTTCTTGCGATGTAGGCTCATGGTTGGGCTGATTAATGGCACTGGGAGCAGAGCTTCTTCCGACTGGGTGTGTGTATGAATCGGCGGCATACAATCCCGTTTCTAGCTGCAGTCGATTTACAGTAGCAGTGTCACATCTATGCTACTTGTAAAAACTTCTTTCTTATTTCATACTATTCAGAGATTTGTTTTTATTGACGTTAAATATGAACTCCTATTTCTTATCAGTACTTGTGTATTTTCTAGTAGACTGAATGTTAAGAAAACTTTGACCAAACTAATAAAACTGCATGTTTGTTTTTCTTTGGGAGTTTTGTTGCTGTTTTCAGTATTCCTGAAGTTATTAAGGTATCAGACCTGTTACTTCTGCTGCTGTTACTGGTATGTCTCTGTAATTTCTTTTTCCTCTGCCTTTTTTCTTGTTCACTTTAAAAATGTGATTGAACAGAGGTTGCTGTATAAACAGTGCATATTCAGAACAAGCACAAGGAATATGTGTGTTTAGAAGTAGGCAGTATGGACTATAAAGCTTTGCTTGAGTTAATTCTGCAGTTATGAGCATTCTGCAGCAAACTTGTAAAGGGGTGGCAAACTGGATTCTGAATCTGGATTTTGTAGTACTTAATAGAAGAAATCTGGACTCTGTTCTGTTAGTTACTTGTACCCTCACATCCTAGCTTTGAGCTATAGCAGGCTTTCAAATTTATCACACTGGATAAAGTTAGAAACTTTCCCATCATGATCTGGATCATTCTTGAATTTCTCCCACCTCACAATTAATTTATAGAGGTGTTCTCATACTTGTTGCCTCAGTTGCTTCCATGCTGCAATAATCAAAGTCCACCTCTTGTTGTGCGTGAACATCGTTAGTTCCTAGGAATATTCCAGTACTCAGGATGATGGGATTTAATGGTTTGTCTACTATGGGGAACTGACTAGATGAGTTGTTCTGAAATAAAGCCCCATGCAAACTTAAAGTTTCACAATAAATAATTTTATTCTCAAACAATAACATTGGTAAGCTTTTCCAGAGTGGTTAGTTATTTGGAAGCATATTTTAGACAGTGTCATCATGTTGACAAACCACACATCAACCAAGCTCATAGTGTCTATAGAGGAATTTATGAAACCACACAATTCTTTATGTGATCCATGAAACATTCTGCTTTTTCATTAAGACAATAAATACAACTTCAGAACTGCAGTTGGAGTTTGACTGGAGCAGATGCCCTGCATTTCATCGGTGTTAACTTGATGCCATTCTTAGCAACCTGGAGACAATGTTTCATGCTTTTTTTTCAAAGCACACAGCCCAGACTACAAATCCATGCCAAGGTGTTTTAGTTGTTCGTCTGCTTCAAATTGTCATTCTGTGTTAATGGCAATTTTGTTTTGCTTCTTGTTGCAGTTTACTTGCATGAATAATGAAACTGAGTAGTGTGTTTTTTTTTTCTGGTGTGTTCTTTGGGAAAGGTGATGTAGCTGAGCTGTTTGCAAAGCAATTGTGCTTTATTGGAAGTCATAAAGTAGTTCAATACTTAGTTAACTGTTTCTCTGATGATCAGGCTATTCCTGCTTTCTGGAAGCAAATCGGGGACACTTCTTTCTGGATAACTCACTCTTAAAAAGTTGCTGGAAGCTTTAGAATAGGAATTTCTACAACAAGCAAGGGTTTCACCCTTTACCATCATGCTATCTCACAAGACCAAGTATATCATGAGAGGTTTCCAGTTATTGGAAGAAAATCACACCTTTAAAAGGTGTTATTAAGTAGAGAATGGACTTCCTGATCACAATTGTTCCTCAGATTCAAATGTGTCATGTGCTTTTTAATGGCTTGGTCATGTGTAATAGAATTTTGAACAGCCTTGATGATCATCATAGTTTTAACTCGGAAAGAAATTAAACTTATCTATAAATAGCTAGAGAGCAAGCCTATGGCTGACATTTAGTCCGCAAAAACTGTTTTCTTAAAAATTTTGTACATAGAAAGTCAATTTATTTTGTGGTCTTCTAGACTTTTGGTGCAAATTCTCTGGATACCAGAATACTTGCAGATATCGGTCACTTCCAAATAGAAAACTGTTGCTATTGCTTTTCTTGCCTGTTTTGGGGAAAGGAGATTGGGGTGATGATACGTTAATTCCAAATCGTGCAAGAAATACTAGCATCTTGTAGATGGGTATCATATGTAGGTTTGCTTTGCCTAGCTGAGCACATTAATCAAGGTTAACAAAGGTTGTAGTTAATAGGATGTTTGAAAAATGTTGTATTTGGGTGAGGGGAAGCTAAGATTTTTTTGAACTTTGATACTGATAAGGAAACTGATTTTTATGAATTATAATTGGAGTGGGAATAATACTGCAAAATTAGTCTTCCCAGTTTAGTCTTAAAATACCATTATAAAACTAAGTTTTGTCTTATTACTTACTGCTTTGTAATTACTAAAAAATGTGTGAAATTTAGTAAATCTCCCAGTTGAGGAAAAATGTGCCATATGTGCCTTTTTTGTGTGCATGATTGAGTTG
>NW_009199833.1:0-9596 GCF_000690835.1 Fulmarus glacialis | reverse complement strand
AGGGAAAGAATAAGAGTTTGTACTTTGGCTAACCAAAGAAACAGACTTGTGGCTTGTAGTGTAAGCTAAGGTAGGGTTTGTTGGGGTTTTTGCAGCTTTTTATGCATTGCATTCCATGCTGTAGGAGTTTTGTCTCATCCTTTTAAAAAGCCAGACATCCAGTTGCTCCAAGTGATGATGCCTGTCTGAAATTCTAGCTATGGCTAGAAGAGGCCACAAAAATATTTATGCTAAAACTGGATGGGAATTTTCTTTTGCCCTTTAAGTTGAATGTGTCATGGCAAAGAATTCTGTTACAAGTTTCTCTTTGTAATATCTTAATCCAAATGTGAGCAGTGGAGAGAGAAAATAGATTTGTTTCTCTTGATAATTATTTGGACACCAAACATGTGAATTGTTTTGAGTACAGGATTGGTCCAGATAACCTCCAGAGGTTCCTTCCAACTGAATTTATTTTATAAATCTATTTCTGAATGGTTAATGGAGTGTTAAATGAACCAGAAATAATACACTGAAGTATTAACTGGGTTTTTTTTTTTTCTGCAGCACTGCTATAGTATTAACTTTAAAAAAAAAAAACACCAAACAACCAAACAAAAAAACCCCAATCAATCCAACAAAAAAAAAACACAACACAAAACCAAGCCCAACTGGGGGGTAGAGGGAGTCAAACTATGGGGTTTTTTTGTTTGTTTTTTTTTTTGTTTTTTTTTTTAAAAAGGCATTTTTATAAATCCTGCAAGTTAACTTGTGGTCAAACGGAAATGCAGCAGACTGGGTACAGTCTATGTAATTCTGGATCTGTCTTCTAGTCTAAGCAGTACTGAATGGTTTGCAGCCAGTATATTGTTTATAGTCTGTTTTTTAAAAACTATGCTTCAACACCTGAACTCTAGAAATGTAAAAACAAAATTGAAAGAAACAGCTTACCTCTGTGAAATTGAAGGGGAGAGAATGGTGGAGTACTGTTGAAGCTTTCGCCTGTCTGGCATGTTGCTAACTTGCAGCAATAAAAGTAAACTACTACTTCTGCAGTCTAGTTTAAGAACAGTTGGGTCAAACATAGAACTTAAGGTTCAGCGATCTCTTGTTTCATGCCCCATTGCTTTTTACCAGTAAAAGGTTAGATATACCTCAAAGAGATTGGGTTTTGGGTTGGTTTTTTTGTCTACCCATTAACACATTTCCTTAAATTAACTTCTCTTCATGGATTTTATGTAGGAAAACTTTGGCAGTTTTGCTTACAGCTTCTGATTAAAGAAATGCTTGCAAATGTAGCTTTTGAGGATTGTGAACCACAAAGCATTTGTCGAATATAGGAGACTTACCAAATTGACTAAGACTTACAGTAAAGTTCCCTGAAATTTTGAGACAGCTGAGTCACATTATTGGCTGTACATTATGACCCTCTTCTAAGGCAAAGAAATGTAGAGAAACATCCTTTGGGTGTTTTCTCTCAAAGTCCAAACAGAAAAGAAAGAAAACTGGAAGGTTGCCTCCTAGATTGTACAACATGTCAAAAAACTTATCTGACATTGAGACTTAACTGGTTTTGTTATTTCCATACTAATTAGTCAGTCTTTTGCCAATACTTAATGTGGCAGTTTGTGGTGATGAATGACTCTTGCCAATGTGTTCCAAGACTGTTCCTGATTTTTAACTCTTGCTGTTAACTTAGGCCATGGTCCTTCTAGAAGCGTGGATTTTCTGCTGAGATTGCATTTGTTGTCTTGGAAAAGTGTCTTAAACTATCAGCTGTTTAGCTGTGGATCCTTGCAGAGGACACTAAATCTGTGAGCAAAAAATTACTCCTTGTTGCAACCTTATTCCATCTTTTAGCTATTAGCAGTCAACAAAGAAACAAGTTCTTGAACATCCTCAAAATGCAAGAAACCTTGAATGTTGCTGAAAAGAAAATATTCAAGGTTCAGCATTTGATCTGAGACTAATCAACCATAAGTAGAAATATCTGCCTGTTCGGTGATCTGAATCTAACAGAACAAAATTTTCTGTACCTTGGGACTTTGACATCTGACTTACTGAAAAGTGATGAGACCAATCTCTGCAAAGATCTAGGCAAACTAAACACTTGCAAATACAACCACAAAAAAAGTAAGAATGAGCAGAAAGTAAAGACTGGTTTACCAAGCAAGCAGAGTGGAGATTAATTGTTTCTTTCTCAAACTCAACAAATACGCTTTGTGTGATAAGCTATATTATTAGCCACCTTCGGTGCTTGTGCCATCAAGCTACTTTTCATTAAGGCTGGAAAACACTAACTTGACTACAGGCATAATTTAAAAGATGAAAGTTAATAGTGCTAACATAAGGAGAAATTTCTAGATAGAGCTAGCTTCCTTTGGGAAAAGGAAAGTAAAAACTTCCATTCCAAAGAATACTCTAAAATATGCTTGTTGTGGTCATTAAACTGCTTAGATTGTAAAACATACCACTTATTCTTCATTTTTGTATTTATGTTCCCAGCTTTTAACAGAATAATCAGCAAATGTTGTGGCTGGATTATAAAAGTGGAAGTGAACTAATAAAACTGAAAATTACTCTTTTGCCTCCTGAAAAGTTTATGTGGATGTTGAACAAGCAGTTCCACTTACCAGTTTATCAAGGCAGTCTCCACCGGTGGGAGGGAAGTGATTAATATATTGTATTTTATCTTCTTGCAATTTCATGCTGTCACCTCTGAAATCGTCAATTTTGACATTAAGTACTGTAGAAGAGCACTGGTCCCAAGGAAACCTCTAGTGTTTAAGTGGAAGAGCTAATATTTAAGCAACATCCAGACATCTTGAATAGTCTTGATTGTGGTGTATAATTGAGGATGTGTCCAAATAGGGTGCCTGTGAGTGCCACTTTTAGTCTAGCAAGTTTGTTACAAAGGTTGACTTATTATAAGTCATGTTTGTGTTTTAGTGTAAAATATTAATATGTGAAATTGAAATGCTGTTATTGTAGATGGTAAACTTAACCAGTTACGTGAATTTGTTGAGAAGTGGTCACCAGCTAAAAGAAAGCACTTAAAGTTGATTTTAACATTTGAATTGAGAAGGTAAAGTTTAACTGTTTTTCTGATGTTTAATGCTTACCAAGGTTGTGGTTAGTAAAATTCTAATAACTTGTCTTCCTCTTCAACTTGCTCTGAAATGGAGGATAAAGCACTGATGTTGTTATCACTGCTCAGCAGCACTCCCTTGATCTTAGATACCTCCAACTTGGAATGTTTTGACATGTAGGGAGAGATGGCATAACTACCACCAGAGATAAAGGATGAAAACAGAAGCCAATGAGCAACAAAACAGCAGAGTTGATACATGAAGAAAAGGATAGCAGAACCCATTCCCAACTGTAGAAACTTTTCTTACACATGTTGTCAAATTACTTTGCAATCCAGCTCTTCAACTCTTCTTTCATCACCTCTTTTTCCAAGCCTTTTATTGTATATCAGCAGATAGGATAGTATCACAAGCAACTGCAAGGTGATACGAGAAGTGTAACCATTATTATAGCTTCTAATCTGTTGCTGTCCTGGTGTGTGAGCAGGTTATTTATTTAAAGAACAAAAAAAGATTATTTGCAATGTAGCCACCCTTCCCTAATTGGTGGGTTTTATGGGTTGAAATTAAATCCAAAACACTTAAGCTTTTGTGGTCTCCTGTTCTATCCCAGGGTTAAACTTCACGAGGCTGAAAACTGCTTTCAGTCTTTTTGAATATACACACCTACAAAAACATCAACAAAATGTTTCCAAAGAACTGTGTATTAAAAATACTTCCTTGTTTGTGCAATGTGTAAAGTTCTCCTAATAGTAGTGACTGACTACTGCCAGTATCTCTTTGGCTTTTTTAAATAAAGGTCTTTCTTTTTAATGTATCCTTTTTACAGAGCTCTGATTGTAGTAGTAGGCAGCATGTGCCTTAGTCTTAAAGCATTTAATCTGGATATGAAAGTGACTTTCCAAGCTGGGAAGTTGAGAAGTCTTTAAACTATTGTGGAGATGTTGCTGGTATTCGCTGTTTAAATACCTGTGAGCTTATGTCACTTCCTTCTTTGGAAAGTTCATTGCAAACATTATCTATTTAGGCAAATATTAGCTGTTTCTTTCAGATATAGTAAACAAATTGCTGGTACCCTGACCTCGTTAGAGAAACAATTTGGGTAACAGCTTGAAGTATAGGAAAAAGAGATGCCCTGACAACAAGCTTAATGTCTCAGTAGCCCCACACTTGAAATCGTGCTTTCGTGTTTGCACAACATAGGGTTTGCAAAGCAGATGCTTCTAACAGATACGTACAGAAATGATAAACATTTGATTAAACATGCTGAAGAACCATTTGTCACAGTTTACAATAGCTGTTTTTATACTTCAGGCTGAAGCATGCAGGACCTAATGACTTACATAGTCACAATGAATCATGTTTGTTTGCACTTCTTGAACATAAATGCAAATATGTTGGTGTCTCAAGAGTCAAGATTGTTGCTTTGACATTCAACCTGTAAATGCAGAGCAGAGTCCTATTCAATCAGAGTCAACAGCTAGAACAAGAATAAACCTACACTCCTTAAGGTTTCAGAGAAACTTTGGTTTCTTTGTAACTTATGTAAAGCAGTTAAATATGCTTACAAAATCAGTAATTCAGTCAACAGTATTGTTTCACGTAGAAGGCCCAGTTCTCTGATGTGCTTAGGTGCAATACACCTAAGTGATCTGTGACCTTTAGGGAGCTGAAGCCTGATGGGAGCATGTAGTGGTGCTAAATGCTTTGCAGCTGAATAGTATCCCGCTGTGCCACTCACGTGCTTGGTGTGGGGGGTAAGCAGGACAGTCTCAGTCTGCTGCTGTAGTAAATAAAGGTCTGTTGATAATCTTTTATGGAAAACTGTTGGTGCTTACCTTTCAGCAGGGTTATCATCTACTCCTAAATAAATATTTAGTTAAACACCATTGACTCTGTATCACAAACAAGTCTACTAGGGAGTAGTATTCGTTATTTCCAACTGACTCTTGAAAAGCCATAGTATTTTCCTGTTGTGATTATAGCTCATGTGGAAGTAGGCAACTACTTCTACAGGGCAGGGTTTGCAAAGAACTGTATTTGTTTGCCAGCTGTTTTGTTCCATGTGTGTTGTATAGGACAACTTGCTAAGAAATGTATTAATTTCAGCGGTTTATAGGGCAAGAGCATTTAGCTGCAGAATGGAAATTTGTCATTAAGGTGGCTGTGCCTTTGTGTTAACTCTGCCAGAAACTTCCTTCTCTCAACAAATGGTTTTAAAAAGGGAGTTAAAAAATACCTCAGTGGAGAATGTATTGTTTTGGTTTTTCAGTTTAGGAGCTTGAAGGAAAAAACCCTACTTCCATGACTTTTGCTGAGGCATGTGGTTCCTTACAAATGCTCTATCAAAAGTGAAGTTGCATCCCATCCTCTGTTTGCCAGTAAATAAAAGATAATGATTTTTGCTAACGGAATTCAGTAAGTCCATTCAGACTAAACCCACACTTCTGTAAATGCTGTTTTGGCTACAGAAGTCAGTTAAGATAGAATAAATGGAAAGCTAATTTATATTCAGATTACGGAACAGAAACTTATGTCTTCTGGTTCACTGTTCTATGCTTAATATTAAAAATCTGCAAAGTTGCAAAAATACTACTATCCACTGCCACTCCAAAACTTTTTTTTACGTATTAGTTGCTTTCAGCGTCTGGAGTAATTTAGTACGGAAGAAACCCTTTACCTCAATTTAAAGTTGCTATCGGACTCCATCCTAAGAAATGTTATGTGGGAAGCACACAATATGCTGTCAGTCAGTCTGAGATACCTCAATTTAAAGTTGCTATCGGACTCCTACTAAGAAATGTTATGTGGGAAGCGCACAATATGCTGTCAGTCAGTCTGAGTTTGATGTCTTTTTCAGCTGCTTCTTAGTAAAGGAAGGGCTCACAGGGTGGATCTTTTGAGTAAAGATGAATGTAAATTAATAAACAGAAGTGGGACTAATCTCAGTCAAATTTTCTATTGAACACACATTCTCTCTGTGCCTTCCATCCAGAGGAGCTGGTCAGGTGAATGTTGTAGACTGAAGCCTCTTGGTGCTGTTGCATGTGGTAGAGGGGCAAGTGTAGCAGTGCGAGGACTGCAGTACCTCTGGTGTTTTATTGCAGTTCTTTCCCTGCCCTTCTGGGGCTGGAAAGGACTGGTATGGACAGTGGGAGAGGAAATCTTTCCTCTTTTTCAATATAAGGTTTGTCTTGCTGCAGCAGAGAGAATTACTTCTAAAAGCCAAGGTGACATGCCTGGGGGGAATCAGCACCAGGAAAGGCCCAGTATCTGAGTTACAGCTGTGTTACACAGCTGCTCATGTTAGGTGAAGATTCAGTCTGGACCAGAGTGCAGAACACCTGGATTTACTCTGCTCTGGCTCCTTGTCCTTGTATGTGTGCCAGTGCTTCCTGTTTTTAAAGATCTTGTTTACTGTCTGGGTTCCAAATATCCTAGGAAGGCGGGAGGATGGGAAGAAACATGGAAAGAAAAGTGAACAGCATTATTTAAGGTGGAGTTTTATATTTTTATATATATTTATTCAGCATTTGTTACCTATCTAATCTAGTTTCATGAAAGACATTCTAGAGTAATCTTTTGTTTACATCATCTTGCACTAATTTCCAAAAGCAGAACATTTCTGCATGTGAAACCTGACATTGAAGCCCTTAGTATTTGTAGCAAGGAGCAGAATATGGTTTGTGGTGTGCCTTCACTTTATGTTCTTTCTGATGTTCACATAAAAAAATGTTTGTCACCCATATAAAATAGAGTATTAAAGAAAAATGTCATCAGAGGAAAACCTCATTTCTGTTGGTACAAAATGGCATGTTGCTCTGATTTTGTTGTCAAACTTTAAGGCTTTTGATTTAAAGAGCTTGAAAGATTTTGAGTGCTGCTTCACTGAGCTTCAGAGTGCACACCTAGCTGTGGAGGCACAGCTCCAACCAGATCACAGCCAGGTGGGAGAGTAATTCTCATCGTGTGCATAACATGCCAAGCTAATCGTTGAAATGAGGATAAGCAGATATGTGAAGTGTAAAGAGAAGATGTGTTGCTTTTCTAATTCTTTGTTGTGCTTTATGACTACTAGTCTTCTATAAATAACAAAATCCTTTCCTTTGAGGTGAAGCTAGAAATGGAGTCACTGAATGATTTCAGACTAAAAAGGAAGATTTAATTCCAGGCTTTCCTTTGTTTAACAAAGAGAAAAAATTCTGCCTTTAACTGGAAGAAAATGTTCTAGGACAGAAATTCTGCTCTTGGTATGTCATGGGATCCCTAGGGAAAAAGCACAATCGTAGTGGGAGTTGTAGAGGTCACCAGAAACTTGCAAATGTTTCTTTCTTGTGATCCTGTTTTCGTGGCTCCCAGAGAGTGAGTGAAGCTGTAAACAAAATGCCTGTATGGATGGGGGAGGGCAAGCAAGGGGATTTGAAAATAAGATTTTACAACGGTCTTTTGGTTTTCGTGAAGGAAAAAAAGAAAAAAAAAAAAAAAAAAAAGACTCCAGCAACAGTAAATCTTTTTAAACTGTTCATCTTGGTTTTGTTTCAGGTGTTTGATCCTATATTTTTTCAGTAACAGATAACATATATATTACCTCTTGGACAATACTTTATAGTGAGTCCTTTTTTTTTCAGGATAACCTAACCATTAATTTTATTCATGGTATCTGAAAGTCGCTACAACCAGAATCCGAGAATATTATATTCTGAAACAAACAAACAAATCTGCATGTAAGGTAACTTCAAAGAAAACAGCTTTGAAACATAGTCAACCCATGTTCTCATATCTAACTAAACTGAAACTTCTTTTCACTAATTTCCAGTGAGATTTTACATTCACAGGAAAGAATGATCTTGTATTTCTGCTGTACTATAATTCTACAGATGCTACCAATAATGTTAGGGTTTTTTTAGCTCTGCTAGAACAAGGCAAAGGTACATAGCACTATTTTTTGCAGGGGGAGGAGAGGTAGGTAATTACAAATAAAATTGGTAGTGCTTGGAAATACTTGCCTGTTTCAGAAGGAAATGAAATGCTAAGATGGTTTTTTGACTGTTAAATCCTTCTGTTTGTTTCCCTTGAGCTGCTGTTTGTGATCAGGTAAGCAATTCTGTATATCTGCGCCTTTTCTGTGAAATGATGATGAAAGTAATACGTAAGAAATATGAAGACATAACTGCAACACAACAGTCTCCTGCTTTCTATTTTAAACAAAGCAATATTGCTACTGTTTAAATCTGTGTGTAATAATGTTTTCATAGCGGACAATTTCAGGCATCTTTGTACTAGTCTTCCTGGATTTTTGGAAAATTGCCAGCTTGGCAAGCAGGAAGAACAAAAGGACAGTACTGAAAATATCTAGTCTCGGGCAGTCTTATTGTCACCACACAGCAGGTTTGGACAGCAGCAAAATTGGACAGTCAACTCTGCCCAGTTTTCTTCATGGTAAGTTTTGGAATGCCTGATGCGTCTGAAGATGAGAATAAAACATTTTGATCTTTAGAAAGTTTGAAATGTCTGGGGCAAAGTGGAATACAGGTTTTGCATTCTGAAAAGTGTTACTCTTGTCCCAGGAATATTTTTTTCTTTCGTTTTTTCCCCATAACTTTTGTTTCAGGGATTCCACAGAAGTTAAAAAAGCTTATTTGGGGACATACCTGTAGTTGATACTTCTGTCAGTTTGATAGAGAATGAAGAAAATAATATAACCTACACAAGAGTGCGCAGTAAATTGGAATCTATAAACGTAGTTGGATTGTTTAATGAGTAGAAGATTTCTTAATACAATGCTAAGAGTCTAGAGGAAACTTCTACTTGGAAAAGAAATCAAATCTAGACACAAGTCCTAATGAGCAGCTCTTTGATACCAAAGATCCCACAAATTATTATAAAACATTGCTCTATCCTGTCTGTGAAAGCAATGTCTGGGATTTGTCTTGTGACTAGAAAAACTGGTGGACTTCAAGTGAAGTGTAGTTTACTGAATGACTAATTCAGTTTCAAGTATGGACTGATAAAATTGTACTGAGTGTTTAGTCTGTCCTTTTGAATTGATTTTGAAACACTAGCTGATAGCAATGCAAAATTATCCTGCTCTCAGTCGCTGGAGTGTATACCTCTTTGCATAATCATCCCGTACTTTATATATTTAATACAGTATTAAAGCACAGTATGCTTCTGCTTCTTGTTTCCTAGTATGCTTGCTAGATTTCTTGCTAGTTGGTGCATCACAGATGGAAGAATTTCCTTCTTGCAGAGCCTGAAGAGTAACTGTAGGTGCTTGTGCTGATGACAGACAACGTTAACAATAAGTCTCCTGAAGTGAACAAATTCCCCCCCCACCCGACTGGTCCACAGACTTGCACAGTGGGTTTTCACCTGCTTTGTAAGACACGTGTTAATGTTAGGTGGAGCTCCTCTCTTTGGAGAAGGTGCCCACAGATAATTTACAAAATAGGGAAAAAAGCCTTATCAGTTAACAGTGGTTTTACACAGATAATTTACAAAACAGGGAAAAAAAAAGCCTTATCAGTT
>NW_009199832.1:0-26557 GCF_000690835.1 Fulmarus glacialis | reverse complement strand
TGGGCCCCTGCACCCCAAACAATGGGCTACGAGATCACCTCCTCCCAGGCACTTCATCTATTGTATATAATTTTTTATGATCTAAATGCCAGTACTATGGGAAAGTTGTTCTTCATAGTTCCTTTATTCAAATGAGTGCCATGAGGCTTAATGCAATTTTTGGGCTCTCTTTATATGCAAGCTTACATCAGGTTTAGCAAAAGAGTGTACAAAAGTACTTTTTGTGAAAATAAGCGGTATTTTTGAAGACGCCTTTGTCTCTATCAAATTTCACTTGCTGACCAGAATTCTTCCAGCCAAGACTCTAGTGAAAATTTTTCCCCAAAATTGAATTGCAGAGCTTGGAGGGTGAAGTAGGACAGGCAGCTTTTCACGAGAGGCCCAAGGAAACAGAGGCAGAAATGTTAGGAAGACCATGTTCCTAAAGGCTCGTGGATTCTCTAATTAGGTGTTGAGCTAATGTATAGTAACAGAAGTACTGAGCAGAGATCAGACTGTGTGTTTCTTTCCAGGTGTCCATGGTGGATGCTATTCCAGGACTCATAAATGCAATTAAAATGATTCAGAGTATCTCTCAGTATTACAACACGTCTGAAAAGATATCCTCGCTGTTTGTGAAGGTTGGTGCCACAGTGTGAAAGGAGATTTTCACAGATTTTTTTGTGTGTTGTTGCTTGAGTGAGAGACAGAAAACACAAAGAGACCAAGCAATTGAAGAGGCAGCATTTTGGTCAATTTAATGTTGCTTTTTGAATGTACAGAAAATTGGAAATAGTGATAAAACTACTTCAAAGTTAGAACTTATTTTACTGTGATTTGGAGTTGTAAGAATTTTTTCAGACTTCTTGAAGATCAGGGCTAGTCTCAACCCTGACGTCCATAGATCGAGGAACATTTTGTAACAATGAGTTTTGCCTGTGGTGAACTGTTTTTTGTAGAACCAGTTATGTTAAGTTTATATAGCTCTTAAACCTTCTTTATGATTGCATAAAGAAGGAAACAGAGTTGGAAGGACAATGTATTCTTTAATGATCATAGTCTCATGGGCCCTTGATTTTACCTTTACTTTCAGAAATGCCAAAGTCTTATGCCTTTGTAGTCCTCAATGTCATTTCAAGGTTGGTACAAGGTGTTTAGGTTTCAGGTGAGCATAGTTAATCAATAACATTTTGGTGGTGTAATGGTCTGGAGGCTGGATATTGCCAGGAGGACAGTCTGTCTATGTGGCTAGTATTTGGTATTGATATTTTGCAGGCCTTAGGCCAGTGGAGTCAGAGGTATGGGATGAGACTGAAAGAAGGGCAAGATCTGCTTTGTCTTGAAATGTTTTTTTCACAAGGTTAAAACTTCTTTTAGGTGACCAATCAGATGATCACAGCATGTAAATCTTACATTACAAACAACAATACAGCCACCATCTGGAATCAACCTCAGGAGAGAGTTATGGAAAAGCTACAAGCAGCCATTAGACTTAAACAGGTAGGTGGGAAGAGCATGTGGAAAACAGAACATGAGGTGAGATTTAGGAGGGCATGATTAGGAAAACTTTATTTTATATGAGGAAGCAATATTATAATGAAGGAAAATGAAGGAACCAAAAAATACCCTTTGGAACTGGAGTGTTTATGCTAGAGGTAACGGGTATTTAGTCTAGTATATGTTGATTTTCCGGAAACAGGATTTCGATGCTTAGCCTAACTTAACCATGCTTCTTATATGAGAATTACTTGGATTTAAAGTTGCTTCTCATGTGATGAGGAGAGAAGTGTGATAGAAATGAAAACAAAGGAAGTTACTGACCTGAATATATTCCAAAGATATGTGGACAAGCTGTACCTTTAGAAAGGACAATTTAGTGAACTGAGAAGAATTCAGCTGTTCAGATTGCATAGACTTGTTGGGAAGATAGCCTTTATTTTTTTGCATACACTTCCATGACCATTTTGGGATTTTGTTTTTTTTTTTTCTCCTTTTCTTTTTTCCCTTTAGAACATAGGATCATAGGATAATTCAGCTTGGAAGGGTCCTCAGCAGGTATCTAGTTCAACCTTGTGCTCAAAGCCAAAGCAGGGGTGGCTATGAGATCAAACTTGGTTGCCCAGTCCTTTATCCAGTCCTATCTTGAAGTTCTCCAAGGATGGAGAGGCTGCACAGCCTTTCTGGGTAGCCTTTTTTGCTGCTTGACTGTCCTTAGGGTGAAAGATTTTCTCCTCACATCCAGTCAGAACATCTTCTGTTTTGATTTACGCCCATTGCCTCTTGGTCTCTGTCCATGTGTTACTGTGAAGAGCCTAGCTCTGTTTTCTTGATAACCTTCCTGTAGATATCAGAAAGTTCATATTAGGTTTTCTCTGTTATTACTTTCTGATTTCTTAACAATATGTGCTTGGAAGACTAGAACTTTATCCTGACACCTTCTGAAGCAACAAATCTTACGTAGTTCTAGCACAAATTAGTGTAAATTTATATGTCTTACCATCAGCAACAAGCAGTAAATTTGTGTATTTCTATAAAGATATAGCAAATTATTCAGTTGCTGCATTAAAATATGTTGAAGGATTAGGTTTTTATTTCAGTCTTATTAGTTCCAAAAGCTTTCAGAAAATCAATAGATTAAAACTTAAAATTTAAATTGCTAACAGCTTATGAAACTCTGGGCCCTTTGTATTAACATCTCCAAGTGGGGTTATTCATACATATATGTGCTAAAAAATAATGAACATTGTATTTTAAAGAGAACTCTCTTGAAAGATTTTCAGGCAAATCTGTTGACTATGTAATCTGACTTTGGGAAGAATTTAATTTTAACATGTTTGGAGTAAGGTTTGTGCCCAGTTAAGAAAGCAGAATGAAGACTGGAAGCTGCTATGGAGCAGCGTTCTAACTTCAGAAGGGTTTTTGTTCTGGAAAGTGATTTTGGGAAATTTGAAACATTATTACTTAATAAAACTGCTCAGCACACAATCATTATTTTCAGCCTCTGAAAACTGAAATCTGGGTTGTCATCCTGGATATTCAGTAAACACATTCGGTAAACACATCAAGCCCTGCTATAAAATGGAGGGAACAGAATTTCATGCTAGCAAAGGATGGAATGTACAAGTATATATATGTGCAGTTCATTCATTTCATGAAATGTGTGATCCTGTAATGGTATTGTTGGGTTAGTTCTCAGAGACAAATTCTGTTACTGTCTTTATAGTGTCATGATTGTTTATTGATGAAACTTCTACTTGCTATCAAGTTAGGATAATATCTGTCTGCATAAATTTTGTTCTAGCTGATGACAGTGCCTTTTATTATATGCTTGACATTCTTCTTTTAAATTCTTTTTTGTTTTTAGGAGTACCAAAATTGCTTTCACAGGATAAAAGAGAAATTGGAACAAAATCCAGCTGAAAGACAGTTTGATTTTAGTGAGATGTATATCTTTGGAAAATTTGAAACTTTTAATCGACGTCTGGTAAAGATAATAGATGTTTTCAATACTATGAAAACCTACTCAGTTCTACAGGAGTCTAAGATAGAGGGATTGGAAGGAATGATCACAAAGTATGAGGTACACAGTAAATTTTGGATATCCTGTCAGTCTGACTTGAACTTTAAACAATAAATGATTATGAAAATTAGAAAAGTGTTTATCAAGAGAAAAATTAACTCTGTAAGTTGTAATAAAATTACTGGGTAATAGTTAATGATGTAAATATGTGATTGCTGGGGAAATGAGCAGACAAGATGAAAAGGGGCAGGTGGACTTGTGGAAAAGGTATGTTAAAATCAAAGTTGATTGAAAAAAGCTACAAAATGGGGAGACTTTGTAACAGGGGTAATTGGAGCCATGGAGCCACGGAGAAAAAGTGAGAAGTGCAACATTTCTGTCTTTACAAACGTTTTGCTAGCTATGAAATTGTACTGTGCCAAAATTGCAGACTGTTATTCTAGGGGTACCTGACCAGTGCCTGCCATGGAGCCTGGCACCATTGCCCTGGTAGTCAATGCTGCAGTCAGATTTTCCTTGCAGCTCGGGGTGAAACAAGCCCCAGTTCCATTTCTGTGCTGCATAAATACCAACAAATATAACTTTGATTTCCTGAAATAAGTAATTTTTTAAAAAGAAAAAAAAACTTGGACTCTCAGATTTACTTTGTTTCATTAAGGAAATAGTGAGCTTAATTCCAGCAAAATTTGTACTCTAGATCTAGAGTACAATTATCAGCTTTGTGTTTTATGAGGGAAGAAAGAATTAATTCACAGATGGCTATCTTTAGGGTGAGGGAGTAAGAGAAATGACTTAGCTGGTTTGCTCTGGAAAGCTCTTCGAATTTAGGCTTTTACTTTTGTAACAGCAAAATCCCTTTGCTTGTTAGTATTACTATTCAGGTTTCTTTCCTGGTCCTTTTATTTAGTAGGAGAATTGAAGAACAAGGAGCTCTTCTAAGAATATAAATATGCTAAATCATGTTCTTTTCCTTCCTTCTTTCCAAGATTAACTTTCTTTTCTATCAAGTAGAGTCTTCTTTTACTGAGCCTGAGTTAACTTACCTTATTGTATATCTTTCTTAGTGCAGTATCATAATTACGACACTTGTAAATATTAAAATAAATCAGAAGTATTCAACATGTGGAGTTTGTAGACTGCTTTTAGAGATCACATGTGATACAGTGGCAGTACAGTCAAATGTGGCATTCTAATTTGCTTTACCCTGTCCTTTTCCTTTTTGTTATGGCCATGAGTAAATCACTTTGCTTTAGTTAAATAACTGTAGGGTAAAATGTGAGCATTCCACGGTCTTCTCACTCCCTGTAGCAGTCTGGGATTTTGATTCCTTCACAGTCTCCTGTTTTCTCCTTTGTTCTTTTCTATAGTCTTCTGAGAAGAAACCTAGGCGAAACTGGAAGGATAGCTTGGTCCAAGACTATTCCACATGGGCAGCACAAGTGTGGGCTGCTCTAAATTATGCTCCCTTCACTGAGAGCTGCTCTCTAAAGCTGTGCCAACCAACTCAGGTTGCTGAGAATTTTCAGGTCATGCTGTGAAGATACTATTTTGGTAGGCTGGAACACAGACATCTCATTCATTTGGGGCATTTGTATTTTAAAAGCTGCCTGTGACCATTAGCCTAGGCTGTGGTGCAGTCTGCAAACTCTATACAGATATACCGCATTCTCCATTGCAGCACTCAAGTCCTAAAGTAAAAGCTTTGTGTAAGACCTAGTTACTGTGAAGTCAATTTCATTTGGGGGTGGAGTAAGGGGAAATTATATGTGCTTAGGTAGAAAATACTACATGGAAGGTTCTGGATAGTATGCATAAAGGACAGAAAGTGATTGTGCTTTTTTAACAGTGTCAAAATTGAGGCACTGAAGTATTTGACTTGGACCGTAGCTATAGTTGTGTGACTGATTATATGAGTTTAAAAAGTTTTACAATAGCAAGTTATTATGTTGCAGTTCTTTATGCTTTACCACTTAGTTGCTATCTAGGATTTGCTTGTTTTTAGAGGAAAAGATGGAACTTTTATTTACAGGAAAGCAATAAAACTGAAGTTCAGTTGACTTACAATAAAATGGTGGAAGTCTGCTGTGCTGAAAACACGTTGAGCTTCGTAGCTGTACTGTGGTAAACTACTAGGATGTTGAAAAGTGGTTCATCCTTAGAAATCCTTTAACTGTGTGTACAGCTCAAGGGAGATGCTGATTAAGATGTACTTTCATTTGAGTGGACAGCAGCTATGTAAAAGAAGCCAGGAATAATAAGTCCTGGGCTGGTGATGTGCTGCATCTTGCTGTGACTTTTGACTAATCTGTGGACTATCCATTTTTCTATGGAATGAGTTAATTTAAAGTTATAGAAAATACTAATATGAAAATATTTTTCTGTGTTGAACTTTGTTAACTTTTAAATAGCAATAATGAACATCTGCGTGAGAGAATAATGGGTAACAAATGTCTTTGATGAAAAGCAAGAGTCTGAATTTTCTGTCAGTACTAATTGACTTAAAACAGAAGTAAATAATATAAATGAAATTCATATGGCCATCGCACCAACCTGTTTCCTGCAAATATGTCATTTAAGTGGTTTGCTTATATTACTCAGCAAATACTGGTAACTAATGGCAAAGGTAAAATCTGAATGTGCACAGCCCATTGTGCTAAATATTTTGGTGTGGTAAGTCTTTTTGATAAGACAATTTTTTGGTGATAATTTTCTTTTCTGTGAAACTGTTTAGAGCACTGTTGACATCATGAAGAAAAGGCATTACAATTTCTTGGATCAACGGAAGACTGATTTTGACCAAGGCTATGAAGAGTTTTGCAAAGAGATAAATGATCTTCATGTAGGTTCTATGATTCAAATAAGAATTTAATTTACTAATGAATCCTTATGAAAACAAAAATCCCTCTATCTGAGTTACCACCAAAAAAACTATGCAAATCTCAAAGTTTGTATTCCGAGACTGAAAAATTATTCTAATGTATCTCCACTTTAAAGCTTGCATTTATTACCTAGCTTTCAGACCAGTTTCATGGAATAGGCCAGAAAGGACCTTGAGGGCCTCCAACAAAAGGTTTTTTCATTGCTGTACTTTATTTGGAAGTTATGCTAGCAAGAATAACACAGAAATGGATTATTTCATTGGGTGAATGGGAGTATAGCACAAATAAGTCAGATAATTAACTTTCCCATAGTTCTGAAATCACAAGTTGGTGGAAGGAAAGGGTATCTGTAGAAGAAAAAAATTAAGATAAATGCTTGGCTTGCTTTAGCTGCCAAAGAGGTAAGCAAGCATTCTTTGAGGGCTGTCAGCATGGTGGAACGTTTCAGGATACAAAAGCTTTTGTTGGTTGCACAGCTACAGAGGGAACTTGGAAAGAAAATGCCTTGAAAGTTGGTTGTATTTTGTTTAATTCTTGAGGGAAGGAAGAAAGGGAAAATTGATACTTATTGAGGTTAGTTTCACATAAACAAATTATGTTCTAATATAGTGCATGATAAATCCTGTCAAATAATACCTGATATATTTGAGGTGTATGCCTTATGTAGTTCCCTGCTGTAGAATTATTTGCTCTCCTTCAGGATCAATTAAGGATTTTCATGGACATCACCTTTGAAAATATTCTGAACACAGAAAGAGCGCTGAGTATGTTGAAGAAATTTGAAAGGTACTTTGTCCTATCTAGATTGCTAGAATTCTGCCAGGCAATGGAAATAACACTTTGAGGATGGTGGGAAGTGGGGGGAGCAGAGCAGGAGGCATCTCCTTAAATACAAATGAAAACCAAGTCAACCTCCTCTCATTCAACTGTTCAGCTCTGTTAAGGGATGTCTTCTCAGCAGTGTGGATGAATAAAAACCATATTTTTTGTATCAGAAAATGCAAAATATAAGTAGGCTTTGAACTTCATTTTTCAAAATTAGCGTAAGTACTTTATGGCTGTTAGCATATTTGCCTTAGCTTTGTCCTTGAACAATGACGTTAATTTGTTGCCACAGTTCAGGTAGGAGTAAAATGCTTGTATTAGGAAACAGTGAAATTTATCTTGATAAATTCACATTGTTGCAAAGCAGCCTCAGTCTTTATTGCATCAGTTTTCTTACAATATTCTGTTTAATGGAGTAGACTGCTAGTAGTGGATTGGTTACAGTTTGCTGCACATAATTTTAGCTCAGTGTTTGAAAACAGTGACAAAACAGAAAATGTGTAGGCTTACTTGGAAACTTTTATCATCTGGTCTAAATCTTGGTTGCTTGGAATCAGGTTGTGACAGTATTTTTTCATGCTTTAGTGAAAACTCTCCTGCTAAAGTAGTTATTTTCTAAAGAATGCAAGGGGATCTGGAATGATTGTATTTTCCAACAATGCATCAGAAGAATTTCAGAAGTATTGAAAGAATTTTGTTAATGATTATTATTTTTCTGAGCAGATTACAAATCCCGAATCTTGGCATTGATGAAAAGTATCAGAAAATACTTCAAAACTATGGTCATGACATAGAAACAGTCTGTAAGATCTACACTAGGCAGAAGCAGGACCCTCCACTGGCTCGTAATCTGCCTCCAATAGCTGGTAAGATCTTGTGGGCACGCCACCTATTCCGTAGGATCCAGGAGCCCATGGAGTCTTTCCAGCAGCACCCGGCTGTTCTGCAAACACCAGATGGCAAGCGTATAATCCGCAACTACAACAAAGTAGCAAAAGTTCTTATGGAGTTTGAGGTGATCTACCACAGGGGATGGCTTCAGCAGGTAAACCAGCTGATTTTGATTAGCATATTTCTTTAAAAAAAATGTAGTGGATTTTTGTTGTTGGTAGACTAATAACATCTAGCTTTACAGACCAGACTGGATTTCTGTTGTTTCAGGACTCAGTGAAACACTGAGTTATAGCAGTGTGAAGGAATCTCTGGTTAATAGCACTAGTGAGGTATGCTAAGCTGTAGACTTAGGATGCCTCTTAAGTGAGAGATGAATAAAAAAAGGTACTTTATAAGAAAGTGTTTCTATTAATAAACAGTGCCTGTACAGCCTGTAGCTGAATTTAGGAGCAATCGAAAGACCTTCATTATAACTAAGAAGTTATCATGAAAAATATTTATTATGCAAATGTATAATGAATATTCAGTGGTAGCCTTAGCTGCCCCTCTGTCTCTGTCATATCCTACTGACTCTGGTGCAAGAAAATCATGTGTGGAGAGAGGAGTTTTGTCAGCTGGTTAGCTTAAGATAAAAGCAGACACAGAGGTTTCTTCTGGTCTGGACAATATGGATTTGGTTTTTGAGTGATAGTCTATGGGTACGCTCCGAGTGAATATCCGTATAAAAACCATCCAGTCTCAATCAATAGAGCATCCTGTAGAATTAATAGCATACTCAGTGCACAAGTGCGTCTTTAACCTGTGTGGGTTAACCCTGGTAGGCAGCTAAGCATCACACAGCCACTTGGTCGCTTCCCCCTGCCCACCCCCAGCAGGACAGGGAAGAGGAAAGGAAAAGTAAAAGCAAGAAAACTTGTGGGTTGAGATAAAAAGTTGTTTAGTAAGTGAGGGAGAAGTGGAGGAAGAGAGAAAGAAAACAAAATAAGTGTTGCAAAGGCAATCACTCACCACCTCTCATGGGTAGACCAATGTCCAGCCAGTTCCAGAGCAAAAGCTGGCTAACCCCCTCGACCCCCACCTCTCTCTTTTTATTGCTGAGCATGACATTATATGGCATGGACTATCCCTTTGGTTATTTCGGGACATCTGCCTGGTTTGTCCCCTTCCACCCTCTTGTGCACCCAATCTATTCTCTGCAGGGCGCGGAGTGGGAAATAGAGAAGGCCTTGATGCTGTGCAAGCACTGTTCAGCAATAGCTAAAACATTAGTGTGTTATCAGCATCATTTTGATCACAAATCTGAAACACAGCACCATAGAAGCTGCTATGAAGAAAATTAACTCCATCCCAGCCAGACCCAATACAGAGCCATTTCATTTCCTATCAACCATTTGGTAATTGGTAAGAACACTTCGTAGTCTGAATATTCCTCAGAAAACATGGTTTATCTTAAGTTCTAAGTCTTCATTTGACTGATTCTGCCCTCTTGGATTTTGTACATAGAACCTCTGACTGCCTTCGTATTATCAGATGGCTTCTGCAGGGACTACTTTATAGCCTTGAAATCTCTGCAAGTTTCTACTATTCTATTGGCATATTTTCCACCTCCAGTTTCTTTGTTGCCTTGTCAAAGAGCGTGTTGTAGAAAAATTGGCCTCAGCCTCTCAAATCTCAAAAAAAAGGATCAGAATCTCCAGATGACTGTTTGGAAGGTAGTGGCACAATTAGCAATGCATCTGCCTCTTGTTCCTGGAGCTCAGCCCCAACTTTTGTACAATGTGAAAATCTCTGGTGCTGAAAGACATCAGTCTTCTCAAAGCTAGTCTTATACCAGACCTGAGACCAGAGGTTCCTGCTGTCTCTTGTCCAATCTGAATATACTAAGATTTCCTGACTCTTCCTTCCCCCTTCACACTTGTGTTTGCCATGAAGGTTTAAAGGATCATCAGATTTGATTGTCTGATACTGTAAGTTGGAGCGTTTGTGTCAATTTGATATACTAAACCAGAAGTGACTACAATATTAGAGGTTGTATAATATGCTGTATTCAGACTGCCTTGGCTCTGGTGCTGGATATGTGTTACTGATGATTAATCTGGTGTTGACTGCCAGTTGGGAATCAAGGAACCTGAAGAGTATTACCTCAACTGTTCTTTCATTATAGATTATGTTTCAGGTACATTAGACCTAAGTTTGGCACTATTGACCTCTCTCTATATAATTTGTCTTCCTCCCAGGCATTAATGAAAATTGCCATTGTTGTACTTAGAAATGTCTTTAACTTCAAGTGCTTATTTTGGTAACTTGAGAAGCCCATCTTTGATTTTAAGTGCTCTTCCCAGAGAGCTGATGTGGTCTCCCTCATATGTATCCCTCATGTTTTATGGAAGAGGAATTGTGATGCTTCAGGAAGCCTTTGGCATTTGTTTGGTGTTTCTATCTATCTTGGACTCAGTTTCTGTTTTGATGCCAGTACTGTGCTGGATCCCTGCATGGTTCCAAATATAGTGACAATAGCTTTCACCGAATTCTACCTGCTACTGATATCACGTCCTTGCCTGGGCACTTTTAAGATATATTCTCTGTCCCAGCTATGAAGACTAAGGAGGATGTATGCTTCTTGTGGGGCTACATCTGTCTCCTTTGGCTAGATGATCTAGTGATCAGATTTTCTGACATGTACTATGCCTTGATGGAGCAGTCAAGTATATTCTCCTTTCATCTTTTACAAAATGACTGTGACATCCAAGGGCATCTCCCCTGAACTGGTGCCTTTCTTTGTGAGGTCCTAGTGATCTGTGATCTGATTCTGATCTGTGCTAAAAGTCTTTGGTTTCTCTTATATAGCAGAGTCAAATCCCACTTGGCAGCCATATAAACTTGCTCACCCTGCTCCAATCTTATACTTATTAGGTGGGAACAAAAGGAGGTGGATTTGAATACAATTTCAAGTTTTTGAAACGAGAACACATGCATTAAAAATACATGAAAAGTATATTGACTTTAACATCAATGCACTTGTCTACCAGATATGGCAAAAAAATGTGACGGCTGTTCAGTAGTCTCATGTCTTGAGGCAACAAGAATGCAGACTGACGTGGACATGAGTATCACAGAACACAAGGTGGAGCTCCTGCTCTACTGAACAAAAGAAAAACAAGACAGCGGAGCAACTGTCCTGTGGGGAATACAAATGCAACAGAAATAGGGCTGTAGCTCTTGCTACTTTTTATTCTTCTATACAGTGGAAGTAGTTAAGTTTAGTGGCACTTTCTGATATTTCCGAACATATTTTTCCCCCTTTTGCCTGTTTGTTACTTCGTTTATCCACTTTTTTTAATAGTGTAGGATTTAAAGCCATTATTTTTGTGCTATAGCCAATGGTGTTCAACTTGGATATGTTAAAATAATAAAATACCGGAAGTGTGAAAGTTACCATAATTCTATGGAGTGTAAGATTTGCGCCTTCAATGTACCCCTTATTTCTGTTACCAATTTCTGTTACCTTAATAACGAAAATTGCATGAAAAAAACATAAATGGGAGAGGAAGAGATTGATAATGGGAATAAAGAGTCTCTGAAGTCCAAAGAAGAGTGCAGTAAGATTTGCTGGTGAACTTTGCAGAAAAAAAATCAGCTCCTATTTAAGGCAGCTGTGCTGAGTGACTTTGATGCTAGTGGATAGAGCATGACAACTTCATTGACAAAACTTGATTAGATGATTTGAAAAATGCTGTGTAAAATGTCATGGTAATACATGATACAGCTGAAGCAAGCAGTAGTCCACTGTATTTTAAAGATTGAAAGGGGGTGCAAATTTTTAGTTCCATAAAAAAAGAAAAAAAGTACACTGAAAAAAAAGGGTTATGAAACTATTGCTTAAAAACAAGCTCCATCTCAAAGTAATGTGATACCTGAAATTTGAGAAGTGAATAAAGAACAATAAAATTATGTCAGCAAAAGGACAACTGGAAAATAAGAATAGCAGCAAAGTTTTTCATGTAGGAAAAATTTCCCTATCTAAGGCATGACTTCTTCCTGGTATCAGCCATATTTTCTATGTGGTAATCTTATGAATGTTCTCCCTTCTAACCACACGGAGCACAAATGGTATTCTAATATTCAGATAAGGCAGTTAAACCAATACTGTGATCAGGCTTCCCTTTTAAGAATTAAAAAAAATCTCTAATAAAGATTAATTTTAGTATTTTTAAAAATTTGCCCAGAGGTTGGATATAACTGGGAGTTCCATTAAGATTGGAGTGTGGTATATCTGTTAGGTAGTAAAAAACAAGTGAAAGGAGGAATGAGGATAAGTTTATTCAAAAGACATCTGAAGAACTTATCCAAGAATAATTTAGTTCATCGAGGAGGTTGTGTGCAGCCTTATTGCAGAATGTGCAGTAAGTTTTAAGGAAATGAGAGTTCATATTTAAGAGGATTGAAGTAAGAAAGTCTGTGGCTCTGCTTTTGATGTTGGGTTGTGGAATGCAGCTTATGATATCCGAGAAGCAATAGAAGAATGTCTGTCGGATAAAGAACAGTTAATTTGATTGTTAAACATTTGGGTACATACAGATTGTGTTAATAAAGTTTTGTTGTTGATTCCTACCATATCAATCTTTATTGTCAGCAATAACTGATTTTAGTATCTGCCAAAGTGATATTTATGTCCAAAAAAAAGTATTTCATTGTACTGGCTTGTCTGATCAGGAATGATGACTTTGTTTCCTGCAGATTGAATTAACTAAAAAAGGACTTCAGACATCTCTTTTGGTAAAAGCTCCAGAAACAGGAGAATTATTTGTGAATTTTGACCCTCAAATATTAACTTTAATCAGAGAAACAGATTGCATGGCTCACATGTGTCTTGAAATCCCACCATTTGCAAGCATTATTCAACAGAAGAGAGACTGGTATAAGAAGATTGTCAAGAATTTGCAAGTGGGTTTATTTTAGTTATTTTGTGTATGTGTAGCGTACGTTAAGATGTCTAGGTTCTATACATACGGAAGAGAAAAAATGAAGATCAACAATTATGCATTAAGAAAACATTGGCAAATCTATTTTTTATCTTTATGACTGTCTTAAGGCACTTTTTAAAAGAATTTCTTTGTATTTTCTGTGAAGTCACTTAAAAGATGCACGGGTTTAGGGAAGCTCTGCAGAGCTTGGGAAAGAGATGAGGATGGGGAGGAAAGGAGGCTTACAAGATGCCTCACTCTGTCGCCTGCTTTCTAAATGATAAGCAATTTATCTCTCATCCAATAATGAAGTCAATATTGGATACACTTTGTTGTGAGAGGATACTGGGAGGGAGGAACAGGTGGTATGCCTTTAAAAAGTATAGAACATCCAGGAAGTAGCAGCATAGTTCCTGCACCAATGTTTTACACAGATGTCTGTGGAATAGTTTGAAAGAGAGAAGCTAAAACTTCCCTTTCTCTCATCTTTTAAATCCTTTGGATCATTTCATCTACCTATGAACAGACAAGGTTCTTAATGACTCAAGTTGAGGATTCAAAGATAGGTGTCCAGAAAAATACAGCTTCAAAGGGCTACTTGACTCTGAAATGAGAAAAAAATGTCATATTAAGTCATAAAGTTATTGCAAGGATTGTTTTTTGCAAAACATGTGAAACTAGATTAGCAGGTTAAAGATGCATTAGAAACCAAATACCATATTAAAGTTCTGGTAAGGCTGGTCTAATAAAACTGCTGAAAAGTTCACTTAGATGCATTTTTTTCCTTGCGCTTTTTGTCTCCTGGAACATCCATTTAGAGACTGAAATTTGCAAACCTTTTTCTGTCTATGTTGTGGTTTAACCCCAGTAGGCAGCTAAGCATCACACAGCTGCTCCCTTACTCCCCCCAGTGGGATGGGGGAGAGAATCCACAGGTTGAAAGTGCGAAGGTTGTATGTGGGTTGGGATAAAGACAATTTAATAGGGAAGGCAAAAACTGCATGCACAAGCAAAGCAAATAAAGAATTAATTTACTACTTCCCATCGGCAGGCTCGTGTTTTGCCATCTCCAGGAAAGCAAGGCTATATCACGGTTACTTGTGAAGACAAATGCCATAGCTCTGAATGTTCTCCTTCCTTCTTCTTCCCCCAGCTTTTATTTTTGAACATGACGTCATATGGTATGGAATATCTCTTTAGTCAGTTGGGGTCAGCTGTCCCGGCTGTGTTTCTTCCCAGCTTCTTGTGTGTCCCCAGCCTATTCACTGGCAGGGCGGTGTGAGAAGGAGAGAAGCCCTTAATGCTATATGAGCACTGTTCAGCAATAGCCAAAACATTGGTCTGTTATCAACACTCTTTTGGTCACAAATCTAAAACATGGCACCATGTGAGCTGCTATGAAAATAATTAACTCCATCCCAACCAAAATCAGGATAATCTACAAAGGTGAATTTCTATGTGATGTAGTACTTGCATTATTATAAAGAGCAACAAATAGTGATCTTCTGCCAAAAATAATGAAAACATTTCCCAAACAATTAATTATAATTTCTTAAGAATTTCAGTGATGTACATCCAGAGGAATTTTCTTAATTTAAGAAAATTTTTCTTATGATAAATATGTGTATGGGAAGAGGTTCAAATCAGTGTATGTCAGCTAATACTTTCATTCTGTTTATTTCAGATGATGCTGGCAGAATATAAAAGAATTAAACTGAAAATACAACACCCTATTGAACAACTGATGGCTCCTCGGTTAGCAAATGTAGATGATGCTATCCAGCCAGGTCTAATGTTATTGACCTGGACATCCTTTAATATTGAGAAATATATTAATACTGTTTTTTACAAGCTAGGTAAGTCATTTGCCTCCTTCCATTAACTTCTGCTTGTTTGTTTCTAATCAAATGCAGGCTACATTATTAAGCTTACTATCTTCTATATGATTTGCACTTAATTGACTTATACATGAAAGAAATCAGATTTTCACCTGTCCTGTACTTCATGAAACCTCTGCTTTATAACACCACCTTCTTTTTGTCTCACATATTTGTCCAATTTTTACTAATATGGATGGGATGGCAGTTAGGATTAAATCAAGCATTAAGTAGTATGCAAAAGGTCCTGTGTATTCTGAATTCGAAGAATGATAGCTACTTTTTTAAAGAGCTCCTAGGGTTCGGACTTTTCCTAATCTTGCCTTTGGTTTCTATAATGTACAAAACAAGTTCTCAGGGAATAATATCTTGACTGAGTTGGCACTGTCACTGCTCAATAGCTTTTCATATTAAACTTTTTTTTTAACATCAGTCTCTTTAATACACACACATCTTGGGCAACAGCTTTAGAAAACAGATGAGCTTGTAGTCTTTTCAAAAGATTATCACAAGGTTGCACTGAGATGCATATTGTTTCTGAAGATACCAAGTTCCTTTTGCTTCAGCTTAATTAGTACATCAAACATAGATTTTGTTTTTTGAAATGATGTAAGTTGTTATAATGGGAATTTTCTTTAGTTGAAATGGCAAATTAAAATGCATTTTGGATGCTAACCTGACATTACACTCCATTTAATTTTGAATAATACAAGTAGTTTGAGTCTGGGACCGGCACCTTGCTGCTATTTCAATTTCAGCATTGAAAGCAAATTGCTATTAAACTGTGAAAATTCTAGCGATTGTCTTCTGTTAACTATTATTTGGCTTCTAACATTTTTTTGAAGGATAGACATTTTATTTGTCAAAAGTTTCTGTTGCTAGTAGGTTCTCCAAGTGGTAACTAGTTCAAGCCATAGGAGAAGGAGAAGTATTCCTGGACCTCAATTGAATTTTAATGTCTTTGTGTTTGAAATGCATATACTTTAAGCTCATCTTATATATATTTATAATATTTCACCTATTATCTTTTAGGATATGGATAGCGTATGCTAGATGAGCATATGTTATGCAAAAAATTAATTACGGTTTCAGTGGTGAACCATAAAAGTTTAGATGTTTGAAGTAAGCTGGTTAAGGGGTAGAATTCATGTAAAATTGAATGTGATAGTTTGTTGAAGTAAAAATTTAAGCAGGACTCTGCAAAGACTATTGTTTCAAAGTTTTAAGCTTGTCTTGAATCTTCTGTTTGCTTCAAAAGCTGGGCTGGAGTTACTGCTTGATCGAGTGAATGACTTGGTTGAATTTCGTATTGATGCTGTCCTTCAGGAAATGAATAGAGTGCCACTCTGTAAGTTGCCAGAAGATGAACCAGTGAGCTGTGAGGAATTTCTCCAAAAGACTAAGGTTATTAGATAAAATTTTGATAAAGAAGAGTTTGATGAATTTGAATTAAGATATTTCCCCTTTTTTATGACATAAAACCAGTGCAGAATTAATGAAGCATGGGTGGGAAACTGAACTAGGGAAATCCCCACTTGCTTGGCTGGAACCTTAAAAAGGAACAAAAATACCAAATGCAGAGAGGTCTGAGCTGAGATGTTCTTTTCTGAGCTTACTAATGTCAAGCCAACTACTGCATGATATTTCTTTTATGCTTTAATATCACTCAAATGTTTTTCCTCTGTGGTAGTATCTTTTTTGTCATTGTTGCTTGTTAGTGCCTTTAAGTAAGGGAATTGCCCATCTGATGCCTGTGAATAGCTCCATAACAAGTGCACTTGGTTGCCTGGGAGAGTAAATACTACAGAAATGATTGTGTACTGAATATCTTTGTTAATCTCAAGCTCTCCTGACTTGGTAATGGGATGTGCAAAATATACTCAAAAGTACCTGGCTGAAGGTATTCTGGGAAGATGCCCTTCCTTCACCCCATCAAAATACTTTTATGTTGAAAGAGGATTAACTGTAAGCATGGAAGTTGTTAGTCTGTTAGAAAGCTGATTAAGCTAGTAATAAAATTGAATGACAGAATGATTTTTATGAGGCAATAGTGAGACATTCTGGCATTTTAGGATATAATGTCTAACTTGTGTTTTCTCCTGAAACAAACTTTGCTTTGGAAAAGATTGTAAAAGGTCATGTAGATAATCCCCATGCTACATGGCCTCTTGTAGCAATAAATACTACAAAAGTTTTGTTTTGTTTTGTTTCGTTTCTCTTAGTGTACTTAACTTTTTGGCCTTTCCTCTTTTGTCTCTTGTAACAGCTCACCATGTTGTTAAATACAAAGTAAAACTTAAAATAACATTTTATGGAATGAATGATATTTTGTAAGCCTCACAATCCATAGTTTTTTTTGTTGATCCTGCTGCTGCTTTCCTGATAGGGCTAGTACTAAAACGTATATTCACTAAAGCAAAAATATGTGAGAGTTAGCACAAAAAACCTCTCAGCACTGTGATAATTAATATTGCTTAATGTTGATCTTCCGCAAGAAAACTTGAACTGCTACATAGCAATTACAACACCACAACAGCCAATCAATTTGAATTAGCAGAGTAAGTGGTATACTAACCCCAGTTATGGGTATAATGGAAATGGTAACAGTGTTTGTATGCTTATTGTAGTTTTTAATTAGAAGGGACTAGAAATAAGTTCTATCGCCTAACAGGTATCTTTAAGTTTCTAAAGAAATTGCTGCAACAAAAATAGTTATACCATGGAAAAAACCCTGAAGTACTTTGTTTAGTAGTTGCTGTGATATTGCAAATCAGATCTGGCTTCTCTCTCAACTAGACTGAAGCATTAGGAAGATCAAAGATCATGTCTTAAAATTTGGAAATGACTGAATCTTGCTTATGACTGAATTTTTCCAATTACTGATTTTTAATTAAACAGATGTAGCCGGGTTTGATTAAGCTTAAAGAAATAGGAGATAACAAAGAAGAAAAAATTTAAAAGGCAATTATAGTTAAAAATTATAATTGGCTAAACCATACTTGATCAATTTTACCATAAGTAATAAAAGAAAAAAACTGCCCAATACTTGAATATATTTCTGAATTTTATTAAATCTCATTCTTTGATTCCTTCTCCCCTTAGTTAATAATTTTCTTGTTTATTCTAGTCATAAATACAGCTTTTGATAGATTTTATTTCCTATCTAGCTATAAATGGGAAATATGATTGGCTAATACTCCTTATGGCACAGCCAAGTAATGTAAAATGGCAATGATTAAAAGAAAGGTTAAATCTTCCATGTCTACATTGGAAAGTTAAGAAAATTAAGAAGCACTTGCTTTTGGGAGCCCTTTAATGGAACTAGGCTTTATAAATGTTGATTCATGGTATTAACTAGGGATGAGTCATGTGATTTAGGAAACAAGCCACAGCAATTTTGAAAGACATGATGTCTTGTTAAGCACGACAAAGAATCCAACACTAAATAGTTTGGAACAAACCAATTTAAAAATAATGTTGTATATTGAGCTTGTTTTTCACAAATCTGAGGCCTTGACATTTCTGTTAATAAAGGCTGCTATGACCATGAAATAGACATGAGAACCGGGAAGATAAGAACGTATGTTTGTTTTGGTTTGATAACAGGAGCTCTGTATAAAAGGTTCTCGGACTTTACATTTAAAAAGCTCACTGGTGGAAGACGCTGCTAATGAGCTGATTAACATGTTACTTGATGCTGAGGTACAGGTCAGAAAAGAAGATGAGAAATCAGTTGTACCCACTGGTAAAATAAGGGGAAAAAATACAGGTAAGAAGATTGTATTGTAGCTCTGTGCTTGTGTTTCTTTTGCATGCTGATAGTATATGTTGGGTGATATTGTAGCTTAGCTGACTGAAGTATCAATCAGTATCTAAGTCTAAAGACTTTTGTTTGAATTTGCTTGGATAATGGATCATCTAACAATCATCTGTCATTTGCAAAATAGGTCAATATTATCAGTCTAATTTGCATGTTGAAATGTTAATGCCATAGGAGCAGCTACTTACAGGCCTTGGTTAATTGCTGGACTTCCTAAAGAAAGACTATAAGAAATAATGTCTAAATTTTAGTGATAATCATGCCAGTTTGTATTGAGTAGAGAAGGTGGATAAGAGTAAAAGGACCATTACATTGAGGTACAGATTACAGATGAGTATAATCTGCACTTCTGTAAAATTTAGCTGTATTTCAGACACCTGTGGAGGTGTTGCTTTATTGTGTTTTCAAGTCCTTTAAGTCAATTTAACTAACTAGATTTATGATGTTTTAGCAACAGAAGAGGAAAGAAGATCAAAAAGCTTGACTTCCTCCCACAATTCCAGTGAGATATGGGCTGGACTGTCTCCTCCAGCAAAGAGGAAGAGAACAGATTTGGAAATGTTAGAGGAAGAAGCCAATGAACTGCTTTCCTACTTCAATCATTGTAATATTGACGCCCTTTTGAAAGTCACTCGAAACACTCTGGAGACCATTCGCAAGCGCATCCATGCATCTTCCATGATCAACTTCTTAGGTGGCCATATTGCAGTACTTTGCTTTCTTAGCCTATAAAAAGAAATATGTAAATGTAATATCCCAGAACTGTATAAAAAAAGCCACATATGTAAAAGAGGGGGAAACAAAGGGAGTTTGAATAAGCTGTCTTGTTAAATCACAATTGATACCATGGTATATTTCCAAAGGAACTTTTTTTCCTGTTAGGGTAGGAATGTGTCATTGTGATGCTGTTTCTCTTAGGACTGTACTGTTCTGAAGCTGGATATTAATATTTGGAGCTGGACTTGATAAGTGGTTACCTGTTTGGTCTTGGCTTTTACATAAAACTGTATGAAAAAAAACAATAGAGAAAGAGGTGTGTTCTCCTTCTCTTACTAATTGCCTTCAGATCTTTCTGTGCGTTATTATGGAACACTCCTTTGAAGTGTTTTCTTGTTACATACTTTTAAGAAACAAAAATAAAGGCATTTGTATTTGGTGTCAATAGCGTATAAGGCATACAATATTATGAGATTCTAAGAAGGTTTTGTGGCCAATTTAATATGCTGACTGGGAGTACAAGCCAGATAACAAAATTTTCTGCTAAACAGAGTTTAGCTGCACAGAAAAAGTTGAAGAGGAGCTTCATGGAGAGAAATAGCATGGCAATTAGTTTTCACTTGTGCTGCTATAGCCTTTACCAATACATCTTGTAAATTACTCAGGAATCTTTTCTTCCTTAAGAAATTACACTTAATACTCAACACTAGGATGTATATATTGGTTTATATCATTACAATGCCTAGTTTGTCGTCTTGAAAAAAATGTGAACAACCTTTTTGTTTTTGTCTTTCATTTAGAAAATCACAATGCTTCTAAGCAGAAAAAAAGTGCTTATCCTATAATTAGGACTAGTATTAACCTATCTATTCCTAATATCATCATGACACCCTCTTTGGATGAGGTACAGCAGGCGCTTAATAAAGCTGTAGATAGTATTGTGAAAGTAATGAAAGGAGTTGGACAGTGGAGTAAGGAGAGAATATCCAAGGTTTGTGTCTTTAACAGCCTTACTTAAAACTAATGTTTCAAAACCACTGCAAATACAAAGTGAAATTTTATTTCTTCCCCAGAGGAAAATGTTAGAGAGAAAAGTGGCTGTGTTGCGGTGTGAGAGCGGAGACAGCGATTCTGATGGTGAAATGAAAGAGACTGGAAAGAAAAACATCCATGGTAATGATAAACTCTGATATCGCTCAATTTGAATGTTAGGTGTATGTGATTTGTACAGTATGTGTTAAAGGATATTAAATACAAAATGCATCGAAAGCAGTAGAATGAAGACTTCATAGATTTTAAACTACCTTGGAGAGGAAATAAGATATAACAACAATGTCAGAGCCTCTCTTTCCGATTAGAAACCAGGCTTGCGTGGAGATACTTGTCTTTGTGTGAATTTGAGTAAGGGGATTTTTTGTGCCTCTCAGAGTCTGGTACTGCTTTGGGTTCTACCTGCAGCCTGTGAAAAGCTGTTAGGGTGCCAGCTTGGGCAGCATAGTATAAATTGTGAGTGAGTTTGGAAAACAATTATAGTCACTATTGCTACACAAAAGATCTTTCAAGATTTGCTGGTGTGGTTTGTAACTTGGCATGTTCAAGTGGCATCTTAAAACTTCTGCTGAAATCCCTTTAAGAAGGGTAAGTTGAACTTAAACAAAACCTGGTACTGAGTAGAAATGTCTATATAAATTGCAGTATTGGTGGAGAGAAGATTGTGTAGAGGATTGAATAGACTAAAATTTCTAAAAGGATTTTAACTTAATCTGTTTTGTGATCAGACATGGAATTAAGTTATTGAAGGCATTAATTCAAGGAAATTTAAGATGGTATCTTTGGTTGCTGGGTTTTTCTTGTCTGAAGTGGTTTAGAATCAAGCCAAATTAATTGTTCTACTTTGTACTTCAGGTACTTCAAAAATATATTGAGTCATTTTAGGTTAGCTCCCTCTTATACACCTGAAAAGTAAGAAAGTAATACTTGAAATGGTTAAGAAATGAAATTGTTCTTTCAAAACTAAGAGTTTCTCTTGCCTGAGATGAAATAAGAAATGATGGTAAGTTCAATCTTGTGGGTATTTGCTAACTAATGGACCTTCCTTTTATCTTTCTTTCCTTTTGAGAGCTGGCTATGATCATCTTCTCGGATTTAATGTTAATTTGTATTTCCAATTGTCAGTTGTGATCTACCCCACATTATTTCAGAAGATAAAAATATTTATGGATTTGCTCAATGCTGACATATCAGTAAATCACTTAGGTGAAGTGTACAGGATAAACCTTGGGGGTGGGTGAGAGAAAAGGAAAGATTATATTTGAAAGATTGGAGTGGAATGCTTATTGAAAAATAGATCATTAGTTTTTTGTCTATAGGAATTTGCTTGGCCTAAACAATATGTCTGTCCTAAAACTGCTTTTGTATTTTAATCTGCCTTTATAGATAGTGTGTCAGATGCAGCATCACTCAGTTTGTCTGATCCGGTGCAAAGTCAGAACTACTTCACGAGTGTTTCAGAGAACAAAGAAATTATTAAATTAGTATCCTTACTCAGCACTGCTATTAATTCTACAAAAAGGGTAAGACAGTCGAGATGTTAATTTAATATCACTATCCAAGGGATATTAATGTATTGCTTTTAATATCCTTGGGCAATAAGGGTACGCATTTAAAGTAGTGATTAAACACATGAATGAAAAAGTGTAGGATGGTGGATGGAAAACATGTGGCTGCAAATTTGCTAATATGCTTTGAAAGTGTAATTTCGGTTAAGTGTACTCTGTTCAAAAATTTATGAGCTTTTGAATATTACATGAAGTAAAACTTAGGTCTGATTAAAAACATATCTCCAGTTGGTAAAACATCATTAAAAAAATCTAGGTATAGTTGAGTTGTGTGTATTTAATATAGAACTGGTAGTAATTGTACAAGTGTGTAAATACAGTTTTATTCACATAGAAATTCTAATGAAGCCAGCATGACTTCTGGCCCATTAGGAAGAGTTTATGAAGGTTTTTGGAAGAAAACTGGCTGTCAGCTTGGCATTTGTAAAGTGCTGCATAGGATTTGCTACTGGAGGTTAGGAGATAGCTTAAGGGATATGCATCATTTCTTTGCCCTTTTCTTATTCTCTGCACTCTCTAGTAAACTGTAGTTATTGAACTGATGTTTCTTTGGGGAACTCTGCATCAGTTCCTCCTGGGCCAGACCAACCTTACAATGGAGCCTTGCCAGGTGTAAATTTTTGACTCGAAGCCTTGTATCTTCAGTGGTACTAAAGCATAACTAGCACAATGACATACAGGCTTGTGCTGAAAACTAAGGTGCAATTGGTAATGGTGGGTAGTTATCTTGGTATCTTGATACTCAATATTTTGTAATCGGAAACTTTTATCATTTAACCAGGTTTAAATGCGTGCAAGCACTATGTTTATCATAAGTCATGATGTGGATTATCTCTCGTAGCAGTCACCTCTCATTTAGTTTTTTAATTAGCTGAAGTGATGATGATTTAACTTTGTCTGACATTTTCCCGAACTCCTGAGAACCAGAAAAATAATTCTGTTGCACACTCCTTAGATGATATTCAAATCAAAGATACCTGAATTGAGTGTAGAATTTAATGTTAACACCACCAATGTCATACATATAAAAAAATATGTCTTATAACTTTATTATTTGAGAACTAATTGAGTTACTGCGGTTCTTGTTGTGTTGTGCCTTGGAGCTCAGGTTTCAGTTGCTAGTGGTAGGGAAGGACAAGTGAACTGTATCGTAGTCTTAAAGGAATATTTTACTTCCTACTGATTCCTAGGATTTTATTGACTGAAGAATCACTTCATTGGAAAATACTGTAACTGATTTGACCAACTGAATGTGATTAGCATACAGTTCCTGGCAAGGCTAGTGCTAATGGAACTTGCTTTAGCATAAATTTACCAGCAGCCTTCTGTGTAGTGAGGTGATGCAGTCTGCTCCACTATGGAGTTCTTAATGTATTCCAACTAGCAGATGATAAGAAATTGTATGTATGGTATACATATAATGCTGAGAATCTTTCTTTGAACTTCTAATGTGTTTCAGGAAGTTCTTACAGCTTTGGAGAGTTTTAGTCGTTACCACCATATATGGCAGAGGGACAAGGAGGAAACCATTGATAAATTAATGATGGGAAACCCATTACTCTCTGAATTTGAATCTGAAATTCTGCATTTCCAAGACTTGGAGCTGAAAATCAATTCTGAGCCTGAATACATCTGCGTGGGAGCTATTGCACTGTACACTGGTAGAGTTCAGCTTTCCACTTCTCTCTAGAGATATACTTTCTGACTCCTGTAGGAAGGAGAGATAGTGCTTAGTTTTGGATGGGTGAACTAGGTTAAAGATGGAAAGGAGAGAGAATGGCTGTTTGCTGTTTTGGCTGTAAATGCATGCAAATAAAACACTAATGCAAGGCTGTGAGGCTTAGCTGGAGTTTCTTCCCCAACCTGGATACTTCTGCTCACTTATGGGGTGGATGGTAGATGTTTGCCTATCCTTTTGACCCCCATAGGTTCGTATTTTATGGGAGTAAGATGATACGTTTATGTTGCTTTTCTCCTTGCCTGGCTGCATGTAATGAGACAGCTGAAAAGCCTTCTATTTAACACAGTTAGGTAAGTGAAGCATGCTGTTGCTGATTCCCTTTTTGTCATGAAAGCCAGGCCTCAAATCTTTACTTTTTTGTAGCTCAGGTTCCACATCACCTAACTAAATTTTGCATAAGCATTTTACACCAGTATAACAGAAGGGACAGTTGGGAACTATGATGGACTGTAAGAAATGCATGCAGCTGATTTTGCAGTGGATGTCAAATCTGAGGAAGCAGAATGCTTTCTTTTTTCAACAAAATGTCTTTGATTATATCATAAGGCAAAGAACTAGAGAAACAAGCTGGCTGTTGAAACTCAATGGAGGTGAGGTAGTTCTGATATTTAATAAATAAAAAAGACCATCAGGTGTGAGAGCTAAGCATGGGAAGAGGCACTGTGTAAAAAGGAAGATGCACAAGTGAAATCTGTACAGGGAATGAATAGGTAACAGGGTTGAAATTATATCCAGCTAAAATTTTATGTAATGCTTGTGTTGGTATTGATTTTTGTCTCTTCTGTTGAGAACTGTGAGGAAGAAATTTGAATTTAATGGCAGAGCTTTAGAGAAATGGACTGGATTGTTGCAAAATTGGGCAGCAACTCAGCAAGACTTCAATTTTCTCTCTAAATATTTGTCACTTGGTTCCACTGATGCTACAGATAAAACTTATGAAAATTAAATCGTTGATGGACCATTTGGTTTCATTAAATGTCAGATCAGACTTTCTGTTTCTTCAGCTTCCATAATCAGACTCTTACTTTTTCCCCCCATGTTATTTTTTTAAAGATAATTTTTTGAAAATATTTTAGACTTAGATGAGAATATTAACCAATTAGTGTTAATGATGTGTAGGACAGAAATGTGTATCATGATATATGAACAAGATGACAAGTGTGGAGTCCAGCCTCATCTTTCCAGTAGACATTCTGAGAAGATTAGGAGGAAAGCAATCCTGAATTGCACCCTATAAACCACTCAAAAGTGTCAGTGTGATTTCATCTTCTCTGTATGTGGATGGTTAGACTGAAAAACCAGAACTGGGAGTGAAGAGAACACATATTGAAAAAAGATTAAAAGTACATATTAAAAATATTTACAATATCTAAATATCTATTCATTGTTCAATGTTTTTAGCTGATCTGAAGCTAGCACTGAGAGCAGAAACCAAAGCCTGGATAACTTTGCTGGGGTGTCATTGTAATAAGAAGTACCGAACAGAGATGGAAGCAATTTTCACTTTTATAGAGGAAACTGGCAAGAAGTTAAATCGCCGCATCAAGGATTTGGATGATATAAGAACAGCCATGTCAGCTTTAAAAGAGATCAGAGAACTACAGATCTCCATAGACTCTCAAGTTGGGCCCATTGAGGTAGTTAACAGGAATGTTGCTTGTATGGGTACTGTTTCAACAGAGCATTTATTTTCTGGGTTAAAGCTTAACAGTGCACTTTGAAAAGGTATGATTTAATATGTGTTAAATATTGCGTGGCAGACCTGTTGTGTTCCTGTAAACCTTTTTTGCGTGGAACTCTGATTTGGACAAATGCTGCCCAGGGAAATGGTTGAGTCACCATCCCTGGAGGTATTTAAAAGATGTGCAGATGTTGTGCTTAGGGACATGGTTTAGTGGTGGACTTGGCAGTGCTATGTTAATGATTGGATTTGATGATCTTAAGGGTCTTTTCCAACCTAAATGATTCTATGATTCTAAATGTAAACTTGTTGAGGCGAGAGGTGGTTTAGTGAATAGTGCAGAAATTGAGTGATTTAGGTAAGAGGAAGACAAAAATACAGATATTTAAAGCAAGGAAGCTTTTGGTACTTTGTGGAAGAATTCTGTCTATGAAAAGCATTGATTTTCCTCTTTTTTTTTCTTTTTTTTTTTTTTTTTCCCTTTAGCTTAGCCTACAGAAGAAGAGAAAGCTAATGTTAGGCAGATTACGTGACAATGCTTGAGTGATTGCTTTATCACGTATATCATGAAATGAAATAAACATAAACAATTGGCTTTCTTAAAGAAGTTCACTTACTAGAATACATTTATTGAACATCTGACAATGTAGGGGCTTCTGGTCAAATGGCAGAATTATGTTCTGGTCAAATGTTTCTCTGCATTCCTGAGCAGAATATGGATTTAAGAATACTATAGTTTGGCAAAATGCACCATTGACTAGACGTTCAGTAGAATTTTTTTTTTTCCTAGGTCATGTTCGTGATTCCTGATTGCCCATAATTTTATTGCAGGGTTGTGTCCTTATTGTTTTAAATTAAAGTAACTTAACACAGAATTCTTATCTACCAAATATTGACAAATCTAATATTCTGGTTTGGAGATGCAAAAACTCTGTTTGATGTCAGACCAATGTCTCACACCTGTGTTTTCTGATTCTGTTTTCTCTGAGCTGAGGTAAATTATGGAATGCAGTATGCTGTTCACAAACAGAGAAGGCCTGGT